>NW_024396824.1:300000-376899 GCF_004115215.2 Ornithorhynchus anatinus
GGAAGTCTGTCCAGAGTCATTTCATTTGCACAGCCTCCCTTGGGTATGTGTTTGCCGATATTTGATAAGGTGTGAGTTTTACGTGAAATTATTATTACTGGGGCCAAATTGGTCAGTAGGCTGGGCTGAGCAGCAGGATCCTGGGCGTTTATTTTATTAATGATGTGTACATATCTATAATCTTATTGATTTATTTTGATGATATTGATGCCTGTCTACTAGTTTTGTTTTGTTGTCTGTCTCCCCCTCTTTTAGATTGTGAGCCCATTGTTGGGTAGGGATTGTCTCTATCTGTTGCCTAATTGTACTTTGCAAGTTTGTTTGTCATTGGCTGATCCTCGCTATATGCTGTAAATAAAGGCACGACCAAACTGAAGAGGCGCTCCGTTGTGACACTCGTATCTCTCCGGAGGTGAACGGTCACTCAGTCGTATTCCTCCTTTTTCTGATCTATCCAGCACTGTCTCTGAGTGTTACTTTTTCTTGCTTGCCTCACCACCTTGGGTTTGAATCCTCACTACTTTTTAAAATCCCATTCTCTTTTCGATTACAGTTTTTTGGGGACGACGAAGGGAACCCTGTGCTGTGATCAACCACATGACAGAAGGGATCGGATAGAGGATGGTGAATCCACCTAGTGCGCAATGGTAAGTCTAAGGGATCAGCTTTTAGGGCCCGGATCCTCACTCCCTCCTTTGTCCCGATTCAGCTTAAATTAGGAGCGCCCATCAGAGAGCGGGTAAGCAGCGTTTCTTTCCCGGAAACAGGGAAAGGGTTCTCCTCCCGGTATAGCATTGGAGAGTTGTTTCTCGTGAGAGATGGTTCACTAGGGTCTGGGAGACGTTCCAGGGTAGGGTCTGGGAGACATCCCAAGGTAGAGTCTGGGAGATGGCCCAGGATACGAATGTTTAACGAAATTGCGGGAGTTGTGGAACGACTGTGTCTTTCTGGCACAAAAAGGAATGACGAAAAAAAATTCTTATAGTGTCATAAAGTGTGGACTGAGGTTCAAAGATTAAACCGTCCATTATATCTGGCCTGAAGGAGGTTCCTTTGATCCTCAAAGTCTCAGAAAACTCTGGGAGATCCTATGTGTCTCCCGTGATGGGGATATGTGTTTGTGGTATTTATGGGCCGAGGCAGGAACACGAGAAAATCCTGCCAGTTTTCCCAGAGGACTAACCAGCCCTAAAGCCTCTATTTTTGGGTGCAGTCCTCCTCCTCAGCCACCTGGACTATATCCTCAGTTGCCCGTTGCCCTCCCATTTAGCCCTTCCCCACTGGCCTACCTCCCACCGGTGCCACCTCCTCCCGCAGTCATGGCCCTGGTACAGGTATCTCATCAACAGATCCCCGGTGTGGGTGGACAGTTAACCATTACTTCCCTTAGCTCTCATATTCTGTTCCAGCCCCAGAAACTGTTTTTGTGGCAACAGAATACTCTTCCCTTCGCCCAGAATCCTACGGAGGTCCATAGACGAGTTTGGGGCATCTTTCGGACCCATTCTCCAACCTGGGCAGATATAGAGGAGCTGTTGGAACTTTTCTTTACTAGACATGAGAGGCAGCATATAAGCGCCCAGACCATAAAATTAGAAGGTGAAGGCCAGCCCCAAGCGGCTTGGCCAGTTGCGGATCCTAATTGGAACTTGAATGTGGAAGGTAACTGGCAATGGCTCGCACAGGTTCGTCAGACCCTATTAACCGCCATTCAGGAGAAAGGTAGAAAACCTCCTGAGTGAGATTCCTTTAATGGCCTGAGGCAGAAGGACATAGAGACCTCAAATGAGCTCTTTAATCGATTAAGTGACACGGCTGAGACTATAGTACAGTTGAATTTGGATAATCATCGGGACGCCAGGGCTCTGTCTACCGCCTTTGTTAAACAAGGGAAATTTTCTAATTATTTTGATAAATGTATTCCCGGAAGGAGTTCTAAGCCCCTTCCCGAACTCAGAGGGATTGCTCGTCATGTAGAGACTATGAAACAGGACAATGCAGCTAAAGTCCTGGTAGCCCAGGCACCCAGAAACTCCCTGAGGACGTATTTTTATTGCCAAAAGGAGGGCCACTTCAAACGTGACTGCTCCCTCTTGAAGCAACGTCAGAGATTAGGAGCAGGGGCTCAGGAACCAGGTAGCAGAGGTCCTCTGGGAGGCCGAGGGAACTACCCAGAACCTAAATGGGAAGGAAGGTCATACCTTAAGTCAGGTCCCGATTTCCCTATCGGGCCATGGGATCCTCCCCATTGACTCCGCACCCCTTTTTCTGTCCCTGCCTCAGGGTCTGTCTACCCAAATATTTGTCACATATCGCTGGACTGTACCCGTAGATGGGATCTGCCTGACTGGAGCCCCGAGGATGACCACCCCCACCAGAAAAGCCTGATACCCTGGTCCCAGTGGTGACAGACGATAAGCTTGTTACCCAACCCCCCGAAATATTTTGTTTTCTTACCATAAACACGAGAAAATACCGAATGTTCGTTGATACCAGAGCTACCTACTGGGCCCTTCCTTCCTTTCCTCCAGGGGGCCGAGAAAAGGATAGCATCAAGATCATGAGGGTCGGGGGAAAGATTCAGTCTGTTTCTTGTACTCTAACCCTCCAGTGTTTGGATGGCAGGTATTTGCCTACGCCACCCCTTTTTGGTAATCCCCTCCACTCCTTCCCCTTTGATGGGAAGAGACTTACTGTGCCGCCCGAACATCGTTATCGAGCGTGATGAATATCAGGATATCTCTCTGCACCTTGGGGTGGTAATAGGTCAACCCACTCCTTTTGGCCTCGTCTTTCCAAGCCTTACGATTGCTCCGGAGCGTAGACAACCTGCTTGTCTAGTTGTTCCACTCTTACCAGCCTCTTTTCCCGTTGAGCATCCCGGGGACTCCTCTGAACTTGGAGAATTGCCCAATTCTCTATGGAGCACAAGACCTTCAGATGTGGATTTGCTGTGGGGGAATTACTCCTGTCACGTGCCCTACTCGGGAGGGGCCCCTACCAAATGTGAGGCAATACCCTTTGTCTGCGGGAGGGAGATGTGGATTGGAGCCCATCGTGACGGCATTCTTGAGCCAAGGTATCTTAGTTGAATGTCAGTCCCCCTGTAACACCCCCATACTACCGGTCCGAAAGCCTGGTGACCCTCCCACGTACCGGCTCATCCAAGAATTAAGGGCCATCAGTGCATATGTAAAGCCCCTGCATACGGTCGTACCAAACTCTTCAGCAGTAGTGGCATACGTCAGCCTGAAGCCCTGATATTTTACTTGTATCGATCTAAAGGGTGCTTTCTTTAGCATTTCATTGGCTCCTGAAAGCCAACCCCTCTTTGCCTTCACCTGGGAGGGTAGGCAGCTGACGTTTACTCGTCTGCCTCAGGGGTTTGTACATTCACCAACCATTTTCTCCCTGGAATTAACCAAAACGTTGTCTCTCCTTGATCCTCCATCTGGTGGGTGTCTCTTCCAGTATGCAGATTATCTTCTAGTTGTGGGGAGATGTGCGAGGATTTCTGACAAATCCTTTGTCGGAAAGGATCCCTTGAGGTCCTTCGACATTTGGGAACAGTGGGACTGAAGGTTATTCATGGACATGGACAGTCTCTCTCGTTTCCTTTTCAATTTCTCCGCTGAGCTCCGTCTGTTGGCCAATTATACGGGAGATGCCATCACTGCCCTTCAGTCGGAGGTGAGTTCCCTGTCTAGTGTGGTCCTTCAGAACCGAATGGCCTTAGACCTACTTCTCGCCAAATGGGGGGAGGGGGTTAGGGAGAGTGGAGAGTCTGCGTGTTCCTAAATCAGTCTTGTTGTTTCTACCGGGACACAACAGAAAATCACATCCCTAATGGCACGCCTGACTTCCCAGTGCGGCAACCCTTCTGGGTCCTGATGGGATTGGTTGGGGCTCTCAAACATGCCTGCTTGGCTGGGAAATCTGACTGATGGACTAATTCCCTTTGTCGTCCCTATTATACATGCCCTTTTCTTGGTTTGCTGTGTCTTTCATCTCCTTAGCTGGGTTTCCAAAAGGCGGCCTGATCGATCATACAGTTGCACCCGTCAGGGATACCCCTCTCACGGTAAGACCTTCTCGAAATCACCCAGCGCTTGGACAAGACCTATAGCTCCCCATAGGTGCCGTTTCTCACGGAAGGCCTCTGTACCTTGAGGAGGGACATGCGATCCCCGCAGGGGTTTAGGCCCTGTTGAGCTCAAAAGGAGGGATTATTTGGAAGCATCATTCCAAGCATTCCAGCGCTTCGTCTAAATGACAAACGGAGTACGTCCTGGACGCTATTCCAGGCGGGAGGTACACCATGTCCACAAATTCCGGGGGATGGAGATTGTTTCTTACCCATAACAAATAAAGCCTGCCTGAGGAGCCTCTCTTGTTACTGAAGAAAACACACTCGCCCGAGTTCTTTTGTGATATGGCTAGCTCTCTCTTTATGCTGTAAATAAAAGCACAACCAAACTGGAGAGGGGCACCATTGTGTCATTCGTACCTCTCTGGAGGTGAACGGGCACTCGGTCATATTCCTCCCTTTTCTGATCTATCCGGCACTATCTCCGGGAGTTACTTTTTCCCGCTTGCCTCACCACCTTGGTTTCGAATCCTCACTGCTTTGTTTAGTTCCATTCTCTTTTCGAGTACAGTGACCTTCACAACATCGCCAAGATCCACCCTTTCGTCTCCACCCAAACTGCTACCTTGCTCTCATAATATCCCGACTGGACTATTGCATCAGCCTCCTCTCTGATTTCCCATCCTCCTGTCTCTCCCAGCTCCAGTTCATTCTTCATTCCTCTGCCCGGATCATCTTTTTACAGAAATGCTCTGGGCATGCCACTTCCCTCCTCAAAAACCTCCAGTGGTTGCCGACCAACCTTCGCATAAAACAAAAGCTCATCACTCTTGCCTTCAAAGCTCTCCATCACCTAGCCCCGCCCCCCCACCTCACCTCCCTTCTCTCCTTCTCCAGGCCACCCCATCCACTCCACCCTTCTGCTGCCGCTAACTTCCTCACGGTCCCTCGTTCGTGCCTGTCACCAGTCGACCCCTGGCCCACGCCCTACCGCTGACCTGGAATAATAATGTTGGTATTTGTTAAGCGCTTACTATGTTCCAAGCACTGTTCTAAGCGCTGGGGTAGATACAGGGTAATCGGGTTGTCCCACGTGAGGCTCACAGTTAATCCCCATTATACAGATGAGGTAACTGAGGCACAGAGAAGTTAAGTGACTTGCTCACAGTCACACAGCTGACAAGTGGCAGAGCAGGGATTCGAACTCATGACCTCTGACTCCCAAGCCCGGGCTCTTTCCACTGAGCCACGCTGTTCCTCTTCACATCTGCCAACTAACTCTCTTCCTCTCGTCAAAGCCCTCCTGAAAAACTCACCTCCTCCAGGAGGTCTTCCCAGACTGAGCCCTCCCTTTTCCTCTGCTCCTCCTCCCTTCCCCACTCCCCCCATTCCTTCCCTCTGCTCTTCCCCCTAACCCCTCCTCACAGCACGTGTGCATATTTGTATATATTTTATATATACTATTTGTATATAGTGAGAAGCAGCGTGGCTCACTGGAAAGAAGCACGGGCTTGGGAGTCAGAGGTCATGGGTTCTAATCCCATCCCGGCCCCTGTCAGCTGTGAGACCTTGGGCAAGTCACTTAACTTCTCTGTGACTCAGTTACTTCATCTGTAAAATGGGGGTGAAGACTATCAGCCGCACATGGGACACCCTGATTACCTTATTACCTCAGCGTTTAGAACAGTGCTTGGCACAAAGCAAGTGCTTAACAAACACCAACATTATCATTATATTATTTATTGCTCTATTTATTTTGTTAATGATGTGTCTATATCTATGATTCTATTCATCTTGAGGGTATTGACACCTGACCACTTGTTTGGTTTTGTTCTCTGTCTCCCCCGTTTGGACCATGAGCCCGTTGTTGGGCAGGGATTGTCTATCTGTTGCCCAACTGTACATTCCAAGCGCTTAGTCCAATGCTCTGCACATAGTAAGCGCTCAATCAATGCGGTCGAATAAATGAATGAATGAATTTCCTTCCATAAATACATTTCTACAGTGCTCATCACACAGCCCACAGCTAGAATAAGCGCTCAGTCTCTGCGCTCGATGGCTTAGGCCCCGCAGGCCCCACAACCCCAGCTCCCACCCGCCCCGCGCTCCCGTCCTGCCACCTACGCGGCGACGCTGTGACGCGTCCTCGTCCCTCCAGGGCGGTATTTCCGGGGACGCTCTAGGCCGCCTGGAGGAGGAAGGAGGACGGAGCCCTGGGCCATGCGTTCTAATCCAGGCTCTGACATTTGTCTGCTGCGTGACCTTGAGCAAGTCATTTAACTTCTCTGTGCCTCAGAAACTTCATCTGTAAAATGGGGATTGAGACTGTGAGCCCCACATGGGACGTGGACAGTGTCCAACCCAATTTGCTTGCATCCATCCCAGTGCTTAGTACAGTGCCCAGCACCTAGTAAGTGAGTAGCAAATGCTATCATTATCATTATAATAATAATAATAAATAAATGAATGAATGATCTGTACTTCAGTTCTGTGGGGCTAAGAGTGGGGGTGAAAAAGGGGTGTAAATCAAAATTCAAGGATGACACAGAAGGAAGAGGAAGTAGGGGAAATTATGGCTTAGTTGGGGAAGGCTTCTTGGAGGAGATGTGCTTTTAATAAGGCTTTGAAGGTGGGGATAGTGATCAGATTGGAACGGGGAGGGATTTCCCGGCCAGAGGCAGGATGTGGGTGAGGAGTTGGCAGTGAGATAAAAGAGATTTGATAGAGGTTCAACCTTTCAGAGTAAGATTACGCCTCTACATTAAGACCAGAGGAACACCTCCATTTTCTGCCTCTGTGACAACAAGGTACTGCAATGTCAGAGACTGACAACGTGATAGATGGTTCATGGTTAGGTTAGGCAGCATGGCTCATCACAAGGGAGTATTAACCTCCTATCAACCTCCGCTTGGTTGCCTATCAACCTCCGCTCCAAACAAAAACTCCTCACTCTAGGCTTCAAGGCTCTCCATCACCTTGCCCCTTCCTACCTCTCCTCCCTTCTCTCTTTCTACCGCCCACCCCGCACGCTCCGCTCCTCAGCCGCCCACCTCCTCGCCGTCCCTCGGTCTCGCCTATCCCGCCGTCGACCCCTGGGCCACGTCCTCCCGCGGTCCTGGAACGCCCTCCCTCCTCACCTCCGCTAAACTGATTCTCTTCCCCTCTTCAAAACCCTACTTAAAACTCACCTCCTCCAAGAGGCCTTCCCAGACTGAGCTCCTCTTCTCCCTCTACTCCCTCTGCCACCCCCCTTTACCTCTCCACAGCTAAACCCCCTTTTTCCCCTTTTCCCTCTGCTCCTCCACCTCTCCCTTCCCATCCCCACAGCACTGTACTCGTCTGCTCAACTGTATATATTTTCATTACCCTATTTATTTTGTTAATGAATTGTACATCGCCTTGATTCTATTTAGTTGCCATTGTTTTTACGAGATGTTCTTCCCCTCGACTCTATTTATTGCCATTGTTCTTGTCTGTCCATCTCCCCCGATTAGACTGTAAGCCCGTCAAATGGCAGGGACTGTCTCTATCTGTTGCCGACTTGTTCATCCCAAGCGCTTAGTACAGTGCTCTGCATATAGTAAGCGCTCAATAAATACTATTGAATGAATGAATGAATGAATGAATGAATGAATGAATGGAGCCGGAGCGGCAGAGAGGCGGAGTGCGGGCGGGGATCACCGAGACGCAGGAGCCTCCGCCTTCCTAGAGCGTCGCTGGAAGTGCCGCGCTGGGATGGCGGGGTCGCGCTTCGGGCCGCCGCCGCCACGCGGTGCTGTGAGACGTGAGGCCGGTGCGCGCCTGGGCGTTGTCCTGGCCTGACAGAGAGCGGGCCAACGGGGCGAGGGTGGGCGCGGTCCCCTGCCCCCTGTGCAATGTATTAACTGCATTTTATTTCTTATCAACTTGATTTCTATTTCTTAGTCTTCTTTATTATCAGCTTTATTACTATTTCATCTTTCACGGGCCTGCTCATGCCATGTAATGGCACATAGAGTGGGCCGCAACTCAGTTTCATCTTTCATCAAACTCAAATTTAGATAGAATAAATTGAACTCTTTTTTTCCTGCTGCCAGAGGGGAAAAGAATGACAGGAGTGGGGAAGTCGTCATTTTTTTGCTTGAACATTAGGTGAACATGCAAATGTGTAAACCTGAACATTCAGATCTATAAACCAAACTATGTAAACCAGAAAGCAGACAAGAATATTTGTGAGCTCATTATTAGCATCATGATTATCTTATTTGTTAAACACCTACTATCTGTCAGGTACTGCTCTAAGCACAGGGGTAGATACAAGTTAAGTGGGTTAGACCCAATCCCCTGTCCCACATGGGGCTCACAGTCTAAACGTGAATTTTCCAGAAAAATAAAAACACCCCATTCGTCTGATGTATGATAATGAGAATCCACTAGGTGTGAAGCTCGCCAACATTTCTGTACGTTTTGAAGCACGGGTAACAAATACCATTTCTTTTCTCTATTTATTTTTTAAATTCCATTTTCTCATAACGAAAACTCTACCAAGGTAATCAGGTTACCCAGTCCATGTCCCACATGGGGCTTCCGGTCTTTAACCCCATTTTACAGATGAGGTAACTGAGGCACAGAGAGGTTAAGTGATGCAGCCAAGGTTCCACAGCAGGAAGTGGCAGAGACAGGATAAGAACCCAGTTCCTCTCACTCCCAGTCCCGGGCTATTTCCGCTACGCTGTTGGGTATTATTGGGCAACCCAAATGAGGAATGTCTGGCCACCTGATCCCAGTGGAACCGGAGACAGGGCCTAGGTGACTTCCCTGGAAGCTATGAATGGCTCGCATTGGCATCAAGAGATTCACTTTTCTGGAATGTCCTGATTCTCCTGTCACTGTGAATCAGCAGAAGCGGACTCACGGTGGAGAACGTGAAACCTAGCACCATGTGGCTGGTCACCAACAGAAAGGGCTTCTCTTTCATGGGCAGTATGACGGTCAGAATGATCGAATGTCGCCCATGGAGAAGGACATAGAGCGTTGCCAGAGCCACGACCCTCTTGGTCGCCCTGACCTCAGGTGTCTCCCCGGGGGCCTCCCGTGCGCGTGGAGGTGCCGGACCCGCTGGTGGTGCCTGTGCAGAATGAACACCATGTAGCCGCTGGCCAAGCTCATGAGCCCCACGAAGACGAGGTCGCGCAAAGAGCGCACGACCACGATGAGTAGGGTGGTTTCCGCGCTGATACTGACTTTGGAGCAATATTTGAGATCCAACATGAGTTGAACGCTGCTGTTCTGGGGGCCTGTCATGTTCACCAGCACATCAAAATCCACGAGCAGACTGAGGCCCCAGGACAGGAGGCGGGAGGGGAAGATGCACCTGGGCAGCCTGGCTTTGATCCGGGCCCACCGGGAGGTCCCGGGGCTGATGGTGACGGCCTGGAAGACGCTCCGGATGCAGGTGCTACAGATGGCGAGGCTGCGGGCCATTCGAAACAGATAAATGAGGATTTTGCATCAAACACTGTCCAGGAAATTTCTCCATCCCCAAGCAGACATGGTCTCTGGGATTCCAAAGGCGAGGTGGATGATGGTATTAACCAAGACCAGGTGGGCAAAGCCCAAGTCTGACGGGCTCAGCTTGGGGCTGGAAGAGGCCCAGGTTGTCCCACATGGGGCTCACAGTCTTAATCCCCATTTTACAGATGAGGTATATCAGTCGCAGAGAAGAGAAGTGACTTGCCCAAAGTCACACAGCTGACAAGTGGAGGGGCCGGGATTAATACCCATGACCTCTGACTCCCAAGCCAGGGCTCTTTCCACTGAGTCATGCTACGGGAAAGGTAATTGAGGCACAGAAGTAAAGTGATTTGCCCAAGTCCACAGAGCACACAAGTGGTAGATCCGGGATTAGAACCCAGGTCCCCCTGACTCCCCAGCCCGTGCGCTATCCATTATCATTATCGATGGTTTTTCTTGAGCTCTTACTGTGTCCAGAGCACTGTATCAGCGCGTGGGAGGGTACGATAGTAGGCACATTAAGCGTAGAGTCTGGAGATGAGCCTAGTTCAGTGCTCTGTCCACAGTAAGCGCTCAATAAATAAGAATTGAATGAATGAGTCGATGTTTGAATAGCTGTTCCTCATCTCCTTTTCTCCCTTCTCCCTTCTTCTAGATGTGTCCCCTGTATTCCCCCTCTCTCAGCCCCACGGCACTTATTTCCATACCCGGAATTGATTTCTATTAATGTCTACCTCCCCCTCTAGAATGCAAAGTCCTTGTAGGCAAGGAACGTGTCTATCGGCTGTGTTATATTGTCCTCTCCCAAGCGCTTAGTACAGTGCTCTGCACACAGTAAGGGCTCAGAGAAGCAGCGTAGCTTAGCGGAAAGACCTCGGGCTTGGGAATCAGAGGTTCTAAACCCGGCTCTGCCGCTTGACAGCTGTGTGACCTTGGGCAGTCACTTCACTTCTCGGTGCCTCAGTTACCTCATCTGTTTGGGGATGAAAAGTGTGAGCCCCACGTGGGACAACCTGATTACCCTGTATCTACCTCAGTGCTTAGAGCAATGCTTGGCACATAGTAAGAACTTAACAAATACCACAATTATTATTATTATTATTGTTGTGTTCCCTGCCCACATGAAGCTTGGAGTGTAGTAGGGGAGACAGATATTAATCAGTCAATCAGTAATATTTACTGAGCACAAACTGTGTGCAGAGCACTTTCCTATGTACATGGAAGGGGATACCGAATAGAGTTAGTAGAAACGTTCCCCTGCCCAAAGTGATCTTCATTCATTTATTCTTTCAATCGTATTTACTGAGCGCTTACTGTGTGCAGAGCACTGTCCTAAGCGCTTGGGAGAGTACAATTCAGCAATAGAGACAATCCCTGCCCACACCAGGCTTACAGTCTAGAAGGGTGGAGACAGACATCAAAACAAATAAACAGGCTTCAGTAGAAATCAGTAGAATTATAGATCTATACACATCAAAACAGGGTCACAGGCATCAATCAATCAATCGCTCATATTTACTGAGTGCTTACTGTGTGCAGAGCACTGTACTAAGCGTTTGGGAGAGAACGGTACAACAGAACTGGTAGCCATGTTCCCTGTCCACAATGAGCTTGCTGCCTAGAAGAGATAGACATAAATCAATCAGTCAGTGATATTTATTGAGCATTAACTGTGTGAAGAGCACTTTGCTAAATACTTGGGAGAGTACAGTACAATAGGGTTGGTAGAGGCGTTCACTGTCTAGAGAGGGAAATAGGCATTAATCAGTCAGACCATCAATCAATCAATCAATCAGACAATCAATCAATCAATCCATCATTCATACTTATTGAGCGCTTACTGTGTGCAGAGCACTGTACTAAGCGCTTGGGAGAAGACAATATAACAGAATTGATAGACATATTTCTTACCCACAATGAGTTTGTACTCTGTCACTCTGTCATCCTCAGATGGGTCTATCTTTGGCTTGTCAGGTTGTACAACACAACCCACCACATCAGAGAAGTAGCGTGGATTAATGGATTATTTCTTGCCGAACTGTACTTTCCAAGCGCTTAGTACAGTTCTCTGCATACACTAAGAGCGCAATAAATAGGATTGAATGAATGAATGAGTGGAAAGATCCTGGGCTTGGGAGTCAGAGGCCGTAGGTTCTAATCCCAGCTCCACCACTTGTCAGCTGTGCGACTTTGGACAAGTCACTTCACTTCTCCGTGCCTCGATTACTTCATCTGTAAAATGGGGGTGAAGACTGTGAGTCCCACGTGGGCAACCTAATTACCTTGTATCTATCCAAGCGCTTAGAACAGTGCTCGACACATAGTAAGAGATTGAACAAATACCATTTATCATTATTATTATCATTATTATTATCATTATTATTATTATTATCAGTACACTGGACTTATTTCTGGTATCGCCCCTTTAAACCGTAAGCTCGCTGTGGGCAGGGAATGTACCTACCTATTTATTTTGTTAATGACATGTATACCTCTATGATTCTATTTAACTTAATGATGCTGTTTTGTTTAGTTCTGTTTTTCTTTGCCGCCTGTCTCCCCCGTTTAGACTGTGAGCCCGTTATTGGGCAGGGATTGTCTCTATCTGTTGCCGAATTGTACATTCCAAGCTGTTAGTGCAGTGTCTGCACATAGTAAGCGCTCAATAAATACTATTGAATGAATGAATGAATCTACCAACTCCAGTGCATTCTACGCACTCAGATACTCAGTACAATGCTCTATACACAGTGAGAGCTCAGCAAATACTAGCGATTGATCGTTGGAAACCAACTGTGTTGACCTCTACTCTTCCAAGCGTTCAGTACAGTGCTCTGCACACTGTAAGCACTCAACAAATACCACTGATTGATTAATTGGCACCAACTCTGTGGAACCATACTCTCCCAAGCACTCAGTACAGAGCCGTACGGACCCTAAGAGCTCAACAAGTACCACCAATCCATTGACCCTAGGAGAGATTTCCGTCAGAAGTAAGAGATTCCCTTTTCCAGAAGGTCTTCATCCTGCGATCGGTGTGAATAATCAGGAAGGGACTGATCGCTGAGAAGGTGAATGCCAACACCATGTTGATATTCACTAGCAGAGAGGACTTCTCTCTCATGTTCAGTAAGACACTCAGCATGATCGAATGTTGCCCATAGAGGAGGACGTAGAGGGTGACCAGGGCGACCACTCTCTTGGCCGCGCTGACCTCAGGCGAGTGTCCGGGCCCGTGGAGGTGCTGGACCTGACGGTGGTGCCTATACAGGACAAACACCATGTAGCCACTGGCCACGCTCATGAGGCCCAAGAAGACGAGGTCTCGCAGCGAAAAAATCACCCCAACTATTAGCGTGACATCCGCACCGGGATTGATAATGGAGCAATACTTGAGATCCAAAGGACTATGCACACTGGCGTTCTGAGGGCCTGTCAAGTAGACTGCTGAACTCGTGTCTATCAGCAGATTGAGGGCCCAGGACAGGAGACAGGAGGGGATGATACAGTTGGGCAACCTGGCTTTGATCCGGGACCACGGGGGGGTCCTGGGGCTGATGGTGACGGACTGGAAGATGCTCAGGAGACAGGTGCTACAGATGGCAAGGCCCCGGGCCACGCGGTACATGTACATGAGGATTTTACAGCCAACATTGTTCAGGAAATTCCTCAGTCCCCAGGCCGACAAGATCTCGGACAATCCCCTGGTAAGCAGTACTATGGCGTTGGACAGGGCTAGGTGAGAGAGGATCAAGTCGGAGGAGCTGAGCTTCAGGCTGGCAGAGACTCTGTGGATATAGAACAGGAGGAGGAAAATATTTCCTGAGACTCCCACGCAGATCTGGAATAGCAGCAGGAAACCAAAAGAAAGTTCAGTGGCATCCATTGTCAGACATTTCCAACTGGAAGAAGAGAAGGGCACTTGCCAAACTACCTGGGAGGGGAGAAGTGAGAGACAGAAAAGAGGCAGAGATAGAGAGACCAGACAGCAACAGGGATAGAGACAGAGAGATCATTTTTTACTTTTCACTAACAAATCTCTAAGCCACTCTTTACGGTATTTGTTAAGAAATAATAATAGTAATGATGATGGCATTTGTTAAGTGCCTACTATATGTGCCGAGCACTGTTCTATTTGAGATCCAACATGAGTTGAACGCTGCTGTTCTGGGGGCCTGACATGTTCACCAGCACATCAAAATCCACGAGCAGACTGAGGCCCCAGAACAGGAGGCAGGAGGGGAAGACGCACCTGGGCAGCCTGGCTTTGATCCGGGCCCACCGAGAAGTCCCGGGGCTGATGGTGACAGCCTGGAAGAAGCTCAGGAGGCAGGTGCTGCAGATGGCGAGACTGCGGGCCATTCGAAACAGATAAATGAGGATTTTGCATTCAACGCTGTCCAGGAAATTTCTCCATCTCCAAGCAGACATTATCTCTGAGATTCCAAAGGCGAGGAGGATGATGGTATTAGCCAAGACCAGGTAGGCAAAGCCCAAGTGTGACGGGCTCAGCTTGGGGCCGGAAGAGGCCATGCAGATATAGAACAGGAGAAGGGCAATGTTCCTTAAGAGGCCGATTGCCATTTGGAGCAGAAACACGATCCCAAAAGTGAGCTCAGTGGTGTTCATTGTCTAGAATTGTCCTCGAATTTCAAAGTAGGCCTCAATCAATCAATGCTATTCATTGAGCACTTTCTGCGAACAGAGCACTGTACTAATCGCTTGGGAGAATACAACAGAGCAGAGTTGGTAGACATGTTCCCTGCCCATAGGGCTCTTACAGTCTAGAGGGGGGAGACAGACATTATTATTATTATTATTATCTAGTGTCTTTGAGTCCTTTCTGATTCATAGCCACATTATGGATATATTTCCTCCAGAACGTCCTGCCTCGGGGATCCCGACTGGCACAGGAAGGTGGGTCACTGCTGTGGCCATAGTGTTGCTAAGGAGGACTGAAAGTGAGGAGACGCCGTTTTTTCCCAGGCCATTTTCATGGCAGACCCATGACCCCAGGAGACACGGCTGCAGAAAAGGGGAAGAGAAGACTTTAGGCGTATAGTTTCTCGTGGTCAGGGAACATAGCTGCCAACTAATAATAGTAATAATTTTGGCATTTGTTAAGCACTTACTATGTGCTAGGCACCGCAATAGGTGCTGGGGTAGATGTAATAATGATAATTCATTCATTCACTTGTATGTATAGAGCGCTTATTGTGTGCAGAACACTGTACTAAGCGCTTGGATAGAACAATTCAGCAATAGAGAGAGGCAATCCTTGTCCACACTGCGGTTACAGTCTAGAAAAGCAGAGACGGACAACAAAACAAGTGAACAGGCATCCATATAAATGAATAGAATTGTAGATATATACACATCAAAACATAGTCACAGTCCCTAACATCAAGGAGCACACAAAATTCCCAAGAAACCAAGCCAGATATCCATTTATTCATTCATTCATTCAATAGAATTTATTGACCGCTTACTATGTGCAGAGCACTGTACTAAGCGCTTGGAATGTAAAATTCGGCAACAGATAGAGACAATTCCTGCCCATTGACGGGCTTACAGTCTAATCGGGAGAGGCATACGGACAAAAACAAGACAATTTAATCACGATAAATAGAATCAAGGGGATGTATGCCTCATTATCCCTAACCCCTCAGGATCTGTGTAATTGGAGGGATTCGGTCATTCGTATTCATTGAGTGCTTACTCTATGCAGAGCACTGTACTAAGCGCTTGGGAGAGTCCAGTAGAACAATATAACTGGCACATTCCCTGCCCATAATAATAATAATGGTTTCTTGTTAAGGGCTTACTATGTTTCAAGCACTGTTCTAAGCGCTGGGGTAGATATGAGCTAATCAGGTTGGACACAGTCCCTGTCCCACAGGAGGCTCACGCTCTTAATCCCCCTTCTAGAGATGAGGTAACAGAGAAATTAAGGGACTTTTCCAAGGTCACACTGCCGACAAGGGGCGAAGCCGGGGGAGAAGCAGCGTGGTTCAGTGGAAAGAGCCTAGGCTTCGGAGTCAGAGGTCATGAGTTCGACTCCCGGCTCTGCCACTTGTCAGCTGTGTGACTGTGGGCAAGTCACTTCACTTCTCTGTGCCTCAGTTCCCTCATCTGTAAAATGGATATTAAAAGTGTGTGAGCCCCACGTGGGACAACCTGATGACCCTGTATTCATTCATTCATTCAATAGTATTTATTGAGCGCTTACTATGTGCAGAGCACTGTACTAAGCGCTTGGGATGAACAAGTCGGCAACAGATAGAGACAGTCCCTGCCGTTTGACGGGCTTACGGTCTAATCGGGGGAGACGGACAGACAAGAACAATGGCAATAAACAGCGTCAAGGGGAAGAACATCTCGTAAAAACAATGGCAACTAAATAGAATCAAGGCGATGTACAATTCATTAACAAAATAAATAGGGTAACGAAAATATATACAGTTGAGCGGACGAGTACAGTGCTGTGGGGATGGGAAGGGAGAGGTGGAGGAGCAGAGGGAAAAGGGGAAAATGAGGCTTTGGCTGCGGAGAGGTAAAGGGGGGATGGCAGAGGGAGTAGAGGGGGAAGAGGAGCTCAGTCTGGGAACGCCTCTTGGAGGAGGTGATTTTTAAGTAGGGTTTTGAAGAGGGAAAGAGAATCAGTTTGGCGGAGGTGAGGAGGGAGGGCGTTCCAGGACCGCGGGAGGACGTGACCCAGGGGTCGACGGCGGGATAGGCGAGACCGAGGGACGGTGAGGAGGTGGGCGGCAGAGGAGCGGAGCGTGCGGGGTGGGCGGTAGAAAGAGAGAAGGGAGGAGAGGTAGGAAGGGGCAAGGTGATGGAGAGCCTCGAAGCCTAGAGTGAGGAGTTTTTGTTTGGAGCGGAGGTCGATAGGCAACCACTGGAGTTGTTTAAGAAGGGGAGTGACATGCCCAGATCGTTTCTGCGGGAAGATGAGCCGGGCAGCGGAGTGAAGAATAGACCGGAGCGGGGCGAGAGAGGAGGAAGGGAGGTCAGAGAGAAGGCTGACACAGTAGTCTAGCCGGGATATAACGAGAGCCCGTAGCAGTAAGGTGGAGAGGAAAGGGCGGATCTTGGCGATATTGTAAAGGTGAAACCGGCAGGTCTTGGTAACGGATAGGATGTGTGGGGTGAACGAGAGAGACGAGTCAAGGATGACACCGAGATTGCGGGCCTGAGAGACGGGAAGGATGGTCGTGCTATCCACGGTGATAGAGAAGTCTGGGAGAGGACCGGGTTTGGGAGGGAAGATGAGGAGCTCAGTGTTGCTCATGTTGAGTTTTAGGTGGCGGGCCGACATCCAGGTGGAGACGTCCTGAAGGCAGGAGGAGATGCGAGCCTGAAGGGAGGGGGAAAGGACAGGGGCGGAGATGTAGATCTGCGTGTCATCTGCGTAGAGATGGTAGTCAAAGCCGTGAGAGCGAATGAGTTCACCGAGGGAGTGAGTGTAAATGGAGAACAGAAGAGGGCCAAGAACTGACCCTTGAGGAACTCCAACAGTTAAAGGATGGGAGGGGGAGGAGGCTCCAGCGAAGGAGACCGAGAATGATCGGCCAGAGAGGTAAGAGGAGAACCAGGAGAGGACAGAGTCCGTGAAGCCAAGGTGAGATAAGGTATGGAGGAGGAGGGGATGGTCGACAGTGTCAAAGGCAGCAGAGAGGTCAAGGAGGATCAGAATGGAGTAGGAGCCATTGGATTTGGCAAGAAGGAGGTCATGGGTGACCTTAGAGAGAGCAGTCTCGGTAGAGTGGAGGGGACGGAAGCCAGATTGAAGGGGGTCTAGGAGAGAATGGGAGTTAAGGAATTCTAGGCATCGATTGTAGACGACTCGTTCTAGGATTTTGGAAAGGAAGGGTAGTAGGGAGATAGGACGATAACTGGAAGGGGAAGTGGGGTCAAGAGCGGGTTTTTTTAGGATGGGGGAGACGTGGGCATGTTTGAAGGCAGAGGGGAAGGAGCCCTTGGAGATTGAGTGGTTAAAAATAGAAGTTAAGGAAGGGAGGAGGGCAGGGGCGATGGTTTTAAGAAGGTGAGAGGGAATGGGGTCCGAGGCGCAGGTGGAGGGGGTGGCACTTGCGAGGAGGGAGGAGATCTCCTCTGAGGATACTGCAGGGAAGGATGGGAAAGTAGGGGAGGGGTTTTGGTGTGGGGAGGGGAGAGGCGGAGGGTTGACTTTGGGGGAGTTCAGACCTGATCGTTGTTGATTTTCGTGAGGAAATAGGTGGCCAGATCATTGGGGGTGAGAGATGGGGGAGGGGAGGAACAGGGGGCCTAAGGAGAGAGTTAAAGGTCCGGAACAATCGGCGGGGGTGACGGGCATGGGTGTCGATGAGGGAGGAGAACTCCCCCAGCGCTTAGAACAGTGCTTGGCACCTAGTAAACATTAACAAATACCAACATTATTAGAACCCACATCCGTCTGACTCCTAGGTCCGCGCTCTATCCACTAAGGCATGCTGTTTCCCAAACAAATCAGGTAGGACACAGTTCTTTGGGACATAGTAAGCACTTAACAGGTATCCTCCCGTCTCTCAGGCCCGCAATCTCGGTGTTATCCTTGACTCGTCTCTCTCGTTCACCCCACACATCCTATCCTTTCCTATCCTATCCTATCCTTGAGAAGCAGCGTGGCTCACTGGAAAGAGCACGGGCTTTGGAGTCAGAGGTCATGGGTTCGAACCCCGGCTCTACCACTTGTCAGCTGTGTGACTTTGGGCAAGTCACTTAACTTCTCGGTGCCTCAGTTACATCATCTGTAAAATGGGGATTAAGACTGTGAGCCCCACGTGGGACAACCTGATTCCCCTGTGTCTACCCCAGCGCTTAGAACAGTGCTCGGCACATAGTAAGCGCTTAACAAATACCAACATTATTATTAGTATTATTATTATCCTTTACCAAGACTTGCCGGTTTCACCTTTACAATATCGCCAAGATCCGCCCTTTCCTCTCCACCCAAACAGCTACCTTACTGCTACGGGCTCTCGTTATATCCCGGCTAGACTACTGTGTCAGCCTTCTCGCTGATCTCCCTTCATCCTCTCTCGCCCCGCTCCAGTCTATTCTTCACTCCGCTGCCCGGCTCATCTTCCTGCAGAAACGATCTGGGCCTGTCACTCCCCTTCTTAAACAACTCCAGTGGCTGCCTATCAACCTCCGCTCCAAACAAAAACTCCTCACTCTAGGCTTCAAGGCTCTACATCACCTAGGCCCTTCCTACCTCTCTTCCCTTCTCTCTTTCTACTGCCCACCCCGCACGCTCCGCTCCTCCGCCGCCCACCTCCTCACCGTCCCTCGGTCTCGCCTATCCCGCCGTCGACCCCTGGGCCACGTCCTCCCGCGGTCCTGGAACGCTTTCCCTCCTCACCTCCGCCAAACTGATTCTCTTCCCCTCTTCAAAACCCTACTTAAAACTCACCTCCTCCGAGAGGCCTTCCCAGACTGAGCTCCTCTTCTCCCTCTACTCCCTCTACCCCCCCCCTTCACCTCTCCGCAGCTTAACCCTCTTTTCCCCCCATTTCCCTCTGCTCCTCCCCCTCTCCCTTCCCATCCCCTCGGCACTGTACTCGTCTGCTCAGCTGTATATATTTTCATTACCCTATTTATTTTGTTAATGAAATGTACATCGCCTTGATTCTATTTAGTTGCCATTGTTTTTACGAGATGTTCTTCCCCTTGACTCTATTTATTGCCACTGTTCTTGTGTGTCCGTCTCCCCCGATTAGACTGTAAACCCGTCAAACGGCAGGGACCGTCTCTATCTGTTGCCAACTTATTCATTCCAAGCGCTTAGTACAGTGCTTCTGCACCATAGTAAGCGCTTCCAATAAATACTATTGAATTGAATGAATGAATGAATGAATAAAAAAGAGCTTATACTAACAGGCCACAATTTGCTCAGCCAACCTCCCGCAGCCAAACAGAAAAGCCTCACCAATCTGCTTTAAAGCACGTCAAATCCACCTTTGCCGCCCTCAAACCCTCACTCCTCTCCTACCCGACAACCCATCAGCCCTCGCACTTCGCTTCTCTAATGCCAACCATCTCACCATGCCTCTATGTCGCCAATGCTCTCCTTCGACCCCTGGGCCCAGCATCCCTTCCTCTGCCCTGGAACATTATCTCTCTTTATATCTGACAGACCATCACTCTCCTCACCTTGAAAACCTTTTCAAAATCCCATCTCCTCCAAGAGGACTTTTATGTTTATTATTTATGATTATTTTTATTATCAGGGTATTTGTTAAGTATTTACTATGAAACACGATCCCCAAAGTGAGCTCAGTGGGTGTTCATTGTCTTGGGGCTGCACACCTGTTTAATCCCCATTTTGCAGATGAGGTAGCTGAGGCACAGAGAAATTAAGTGACTCACCCAAGATCCCACAGCAGGCCAGTGGCATTGTCAGGATTAGAACCCACGTCCTCGGACTCCCAAACCCGTATGCTTTCCACTAAACCGCGCTGCTTCTCCAGCTAAATCTTCATATCCCCTTCTCCCATTCCCTTCTGCATCCCTGTAGCCCTTGGATTTGCACATTTCATCCCCCCTCCCTCAGCCCCTCAACCTGGTGAAGATACCCATAGTTGATATCCATGTCTACCTTGCCTCCTCTAGACTGTAAACTGATTGTGAGCACGACAAGGTCAGTACAGCCAACTCTTTCATACTGTACTCTCCCAAGCATTGAGTGCAGTGTTCTGCACACAGTAAGAGCTCAATGAATAGGATCTATCAATTGAAAGCCCTGAGGACAGAGAGGTGACTTTATCTCACTCACCCGCCTCCATCCTTCATGAAAACTGAGGAGTCACCGGTCAACTTCTGGTAGAACAAGGCCGAGGGAGCTTTTCTATCCTCTGCTTTTATTGTCTCGTCCCTCTCTCCCTCCCTCAGGGGTAGGGGATTAGCGGGTGTATGAAAGTGTCTTCTGACCTTTAATCCGTTCTGACAGTCCGACCGGGAAATCTCTGCAACCGCCTCTCCCATGCCTTCAAACCTGGGACAAGATGAGTCCACAGATCTCCCTAGAATTATCTGTGGGTAATTGATCCATCAGAGGAGCAGACTGGCTTAGGGGAAAGAGCCCGAACCTGGCAGTCGGAGGAAGTGCTTTCTGATCCCAGCCCCGCCACTTGCTGCTGTGTGAACTGGGGCAAGTTATTTCCTTTCTTCATCGCCTCATTTCCTCAACCTGTAAAATGTCCTCCCTCCTTCTTAGAATGGGATCCCCATGTGAGAGAGAGGAGGACTGTGTCCAAATTGATTATTTTTACCTACTCCCAGCGTTTAGTACAATGTTTGGCACATAATAGGTACTTAGTAAATATCACAGTTCTTAGCATCTATGGTCCATACAACTTTTTTAGTGTTGTGTGCAAGTTCTTTGGGTTGCATGTGAAAGACACAAGAAAACGTGGACCAAAAGACTGTAGCAGTGAGTCACACGAGTCTTCCAGGACAGGAAGGAATTCTTCAATCAATTAATCAATGGGCTTTATCGAGCACTTACTGAGGGGAGAGCACTGTACTAATCACTTGAGAGAGTACAATATACAGAGTTGGTGGATATGTTCCTACCCACAACAAATGTACAGAGTCTAGATGGGGTAGAGAGCAGTTATCAATCAGTCAATCAATCCGATCATCGTACCTATTCAGTGCTACTGTGTGCTGAGCACTATACTAATGTTATGGGAGAGTATAACAGAGTCGGTAGAAATGTTCACTGCCCACCAAGAAGTTTACCGTCTAGAGAGGAATTTACAATCTAAAAGACCTAGAGAAGCAGCGTGGCTTAGTGGAAAGAGCACGGGTTTGGGAGTCGGAGGGTGTGGGTTCTAATCCCGGCTCTGCCACTTATCAGCTGTGTGACTTTGGGCAAGTCACTTGACTTCTCTGGGCCTCAGTTACCTCATCTGTAAAGTAGGGATGAAGACAGTGAGCCCCACGTGGGACAGCCTGATTACCTTATATCTACCGAGCGCTTAGAACATTGCTTGGCCCGCAGTAAGCACTTAACAAATACCGTCATTATTATTATTATTATCATTAGAGAACGGTTTATCAATCAATCAATGGCATTTATCAAACACTTGCTGTGTGGCAGGGCACTGTTAATAGATGCTTGGGGAGAGTACAATATAACAGAGATGGTAGATATGTTCCCTGCTCACAGGGAGTTTACAGTCTAGAGGTGCAGTGGTCTCCACTCAGGCTAGAGGGTGGGGCATTTCTTAAGTGTTTACAATGTGCCAAACACTACGTTAAGTGGTTGGTTCGTTACAATACAATCAGATCAAACGTAGTGTTTGACCCACAGAGGGCTCATAGTCTAAATAGGAGGGAGAGCAGCTGTATAATCTCAAATGCCTATACAGTTCTCTGCACGACAGTAAGCACTCAATAAATACCACTGATTGATTGATCGATTTAGCACCCATTTGACAGATGAGGAAACTGAGGGGGTTGAAGATGATTGTCAGGGAGACAGAAGAGTCGATGCAAAGTGTTTTATAAGATGCAAAGGGATGAAGTCAAAGACATTGGAGCTGGACCTGTAAAAAATGTAAGAGACACTGCTGCCATGTCTGCTGTGTGACCCTGGGCAAGTCACGGAACTTTTTTTGTTGGTATCTGTTAAGCACTTACTATGTGCAGAGCACTGTTCTAAGCGCTGGGGTAGACACAGGGGAATCAGGTTGCCCCACGTGGGGCTCACAGTCTTCATCCCCATTTTACAGATGAGGGAACTGAGGCACAGAAAAGTTAAGTGACTTGCCCACGGTCACACAGCTGACAAGTGGCAGAGCTGGGATTCGAACTCATGACCTCGGACTCCAAAGCCCAAGCTCTTTCCACTGAGCCACGCTGCTTCTCTATTATCAGGGTCCTCGTTACCTCATCTGTAAAATGAGAATTAAGACTGTGAGCTTCACGTGGGACATGGACTTTGCCCAACCTGATTAGCTTATATCTATCCCAGCACTTAGTACGGTGCTGTGATATTGTATGGTGCTTATTATTATTACTATCATTATTATTATTATTATTCTTGAGCGCTGGGGAAAGGCTTTGTTACAGTGCCTGGGCACAAATAAGCTCTTAACATATACCATTATCATTATTATTATCATTATTTACAGTTTCAGGCAATAGCAGACAATCCCTGCCCACACAGGGTTTACAGTCTAGAAGAGGGGAGACAGACAACAAAACAAGCAAGCATTGATTGCCGCTGTCAGAGTCCGCTCCCCATGGAGGGACAAATAATAATAATGGACGATATTTATTAGGGCGCTTACTATGTGCAAAGCACTGCTCTAGACGCTGGTGTAGATACAATGTTATCAGGTGTTCCACGTGGGGCTCATAGTCTTAATCCCCACTTTACAGATGAGGTAACTGAGGCACAGAGAGGTTAAGTGACTTGCCCAAAGTCATAAAGCTAATAAGTGACAGAGCTGGATTAGAATCCCACGACCCCTGACAGGATGGGACCTGCCAACCTAAACTCGCCGTTGTCATACAGTTAGGCTTCAGGAATTAGTTGGGGTGATTGTGATAATAATAATAATAATGATAATTTTGTATTTGTTAAGCGCTTTTCTCTGTGCCAGGCACTGTACTAAGGGCTGGAGTAGAGTCAAACTCATCAGGTGGACATAGACCCTGTCCCACTTTCCCACCGGTCCCCTGTACCCACTGTGAAGCTGTGGGGCTCACAGTTTCAATCCCCATTTTACGGATGAGGTAACTGAGGCACAGAGAAGTGAAATGACTTGCCCCAAGGTCAGGCAGAAGACAAGTGGCAGAGGCCGGGATGTAAGGTGGGGGACGATGGGGGTGAGGTGATTGAGGACTTTAAAGCCGATGCTAAGAAGTTTCTGTTAGATGCAGAGCTAGATGCACAACCACTGGAGGTCCTCGAGGAGTGGGGACACGCGGACTGATTTTTGAGAAAAATGATCCAGGCATCTGAGCGAAACATGGACTGGACAGGGGGCAGGGAGGTCAGCTCTCCATCCTAACTGCTGCCACGCTCATCCAATCACTTAGGTTATCCCTAGTCGTTTATCCGATCACATTTATTAAAAGCTTACTGTGTACTAAGCGCTTAGCACTGTTTCCTGTTTTGAGCACTGTATCCTATTTTGATGCTATCGATGCCCTTCTACTTGTTTTGTTCTGTTGTCTCTCTTCCCCCTTCTAGACTGTGAGCCCGTGGTTGGGCAGGGATTGTCTCTATCTGTTGCCGAATTGTACTTTCCAAGCGCTTGGCACACAGTGCTTTGCACCCAGTAAGCGCTCAATAAATACGATTGAATGAACGAAGTGACTTGCCCAAGGTCACCCAGCGGTCAAGTGGTAGAGCTGGGATTAGTCCTCAGTTACTCCCTCTCCCTTCTGCATCACCTGTGAACATGGATCTGGACCCTTTTAAGCCTTTCATATTTACCCAACCTATGCCCATATCCATAATTTATATTAATGTCCCTCTCTAGTCTATAAGCTTGTTAATAATGAGGGTATTTGTTAAACACTTACTTTGTGCTAAGCACTGTTCTAAGCAACAAGGTAAGCAAGCTGTCCTACGTGAGGCTCACAGTCTAAATCCCCATTCTACAGATGAGGTACCTGAGGTCCAGAGAAGTGGAGTGGTTTGCCCAAGCTCACACAACAGACAAGTGGTGGAGCAGGGAACATGTCTTCCAACTCGGTTGAATTGTTCTCTCCTAAGTGCTTAGTACAGTGCTCTGAGCAAAGTAAACGGTCAATAAATACCACTGATTGAGTGGAGAAATCTCCGCACTGGACCTGAGGCTGGTGAAGCAGAGAACCCGTGGGAACCAATCCTTTGACTGATACCTCTACCTTCTGACCACCCAAGGAGTATCCCGAGGCTACAGATGACATTGGAAATCATCATCATCATATTTTTATTTTCTTTTTATAATAGTAATAGTCATCGTGGTATTTGGTAAGCGCTTACTATGTGTCCAGCACTGTTCGAAGCACTGAAGCACTGTTCTAAGCGCTAAATGGTATTTGTGAATATCCTTCTAGGTGCCAGGCACGGTCCTAAACGATAGGGGTAGATTCATTCATTCATTCATTCATTCAATGGTATTTATTGAGCGCTTACTGTGTGCAGAGCACTATACTAAGCGCTTGGAAAGTACAATTCGGGAACAGATAGAGACAATCAATACCCAAAGCGAAGCAGGTTGGAGGCAATTCATACCTCACATAGGGTCCATTTAATAATAATGTTGGCATTTGTTAAGCACTTACTATGTGCCAAGCACTGTTCTAAGCGCTGGGGGGGGGGGAATACAAGGTAATCAGGTTGTCCCACATGGGGCTTACAGTCTTAATCCCCATTTTACAGATGAGGTAACTCAGGCCCAGAGAAGCGAAGTGACTTGCCCAAAGTCACACAGCTGACAAGTGGAGGGGCCGGGATTAGTACCCATGACCTCTGACTCCCAAGCCAGGGCTTTTTCCACTGAGTCACGCTACTGGTGAGGTAACTGAGGCACAGAATGTAAAGTGATTTGCCCAAGTCCACAGAGCACGCAAGTGGTAGATCCGGGATTAGAACCCAGGTCCCCCTGAACTCCCCAGCCCATGCGCTATCCATTATCATTATCGATGGTTTTCTTGAGCTCTTACTGTGTCCAGAGCACTGTACCAGCGCGTGGGAGAGTACGATAGTAGGCACATTAAGCTTAGAGTCTGGAGATGAGCCTAGTTCAGTGCTCTGCCCACAGGAAGCGCTCAATAAACAGGAATCGAATGAATGAGTCGATGTTTGAATAGCTGTTCCTCATCTCCTCTTCTCCCGCTCCCTTCTGCGTCGCCCTTGCCCTTAGATGTGTCCCCTTTATTCCCCCCTCCCTCAGCCCCACGGCACTTGTTTCCGTACCCGGAATTGATTTCTATTAATGTCTGCCTCCCCCTCTAGAATGCAAGCTCCTTGTAGGCAAGGAACGTGTCTATCGGCTGTGTTATATTGTCCTCTCCCAAGCGCTTAGTACAGTGCTCTGCACACAGTAAGGGCTCAGAGAAGCAGCGTGGCTTAGCGGAAAGACCTCGGGCTTGGGAATCAGAGGTTCTAAACCCGGCTCTGCCGCTTGTCAGCTGTGTGACCTTGGGCAGTCACTTCACTTCTCGGTGCCTCAGTTACCTCATCTGTTACATGGGGATGAAAAGTGTGAGCCCCTCGTGGGACAACCTGATTACCCTGTATCTACCTCAGCGTTAGAGCAGTGCTTGGCACATAGTAAGAGCTTAACAAATACCACAATTATCAGTTATTATTATTGTTGTGTTCCCTGCCCACATGAAGCTTGGGAGTTAGTAGGGGAGACAGACTATTAATCAGTTCAATCAGTAATATTTACTGAGCACAAACTGTGTGCAGAGCACTTTCCTATGTACATGGAAGGGGATGCCGAATAGAGTTAGTAGAAACGTTCCCCTGCCCAAAGTGATCTTCATTCATTTATTCTTTCAGTCATATTTACTGAGCACTTACTGTGTGCAGAGCACTGTCCTAAGCGCTTGGGAGAGTACAATTCAGCAATAGAGACAATCCCTGCCCACACCAGGTTTACAGTCTAAAAAGGGTGGGAGACAGACATCAAAACAAATAAACAGGCTTTGGCTTGTCAGGTTGTACAACACAACACAGGTTGTACAACTGTGTGCAGAGCACTGTACAAACGCTTGGGAGAAGATAATATAACAGAATTGATAGACATGTTTCCTACCCACAATGAGTTTGCACTCTGTCACTCTGTCATTCTCAGATGGGTCTATTTTTGGCTTGTCAGGTTGTACAACACAACCCACCACATCAGAGAAGTAGCGTGGATTAATGGATTATTTCTTGCCGAATTGTACTTTCCAAGCGCTTAGTACAGTTCTCTGCATACACTAAGCGCGCAACAAATAGGATTGAATGAATGAATGAGTGGTAAGATCTCGGGCTTGGGAGTCAGAGGCCGTGATTTCTAATCCCAGCTCCACCACTTGTCAGCTGTGCGACTTCGGACAAGTCACTCCACAGAGAAGGGCACTTGCCAAACTACCTGGGAGGAGAGAAGTGAGAGACAGACAAGAGGCAGAGATAGAGAGACCAGACAGCAACAGGGATAGAGACAGAGAGATCATTTTTTACTTTTCACTAACAAATCTCTAAGCCACTCTTTATGGTATTTGTTAAGAAATAATAATAATAATGACGATGGTATTTGTTAAGTGCTTACTATATGTGCCGAGTACTGCTCTACGCCCTGGGGGAGATACAAGTTTATCGGGTTGTCCCACGTGGGACTCAAAGTCTTAGTTTCCATTTTACAGATGAGGTAGCTGAGGCACGGAGAAGTGAAGTGACTTGCCCAAAGTCACCAGCTGACAAGTGATGGAGCCGGCATTAGTACTCACGATCTCTTACTCCCAAGCCCGTGCTCTTTCCACTGAACCACGCTGCTTACTATTGTGCTCACTATAGTAATAGTGATAATAATAATTTGTATTATTATTGTAATTGTTAAGCACTTGCTATGTCCCAGGCATTGTATTCAGCACTGGGGTACATACAAGCTAATCTGGTGGACACAGCCCCTGTCCCACATAGGGATCACAGTCTATATCCCCATTTGACAGACAAGGTAACTGAGGCACAGAGAAGTGAAGGGTCTGGTCCAAAGATCCACATCCTGCATGCTATTGACAGTCAGGATTAGAACCCAGATCCTCTGACCCCCTCGCCTCTGCTCTGTTCACTACCTGAGACCGAGGTACATGAACACATCTGAAATTCCACTCCAGCTCAGACCAATAGTCTATCCAGCCCAGTATTTGTGGAGAGAGGGAGATTTCATCCCCCTTTTACTGATGAGGCACCTGAGACACAGAGAAGTTCATAGACTTGCCCATGGTCACTCGGCAGACAAGGGGATGGGGCAGGATTAGAACCCAGGTCCTCTGACTCTAGAGATTCTCTCCGAACCATTTCAACTCTAGGCCTGCTTGATCGCCTCCCGGTGTGCTTGCCAAGGCAATCGACTTCACAACACATCTTCACTTTGTTCTCTAGGTCTTCTGAAAGGAGTAGCGGAAAACAAGATGGAGCTACTCCTTTAGTGGGGTTTGGGTGGGGTTCAATCACCTTGAGAACAAGGTGAGGGGCTGGATGGAAAACTCCATCCCAAGGAGTTACTGTTGCCTATCTTGATGTATTTACCCTGTATTATACTCTTGGATTAAATTAGATGCTGTACTGTATAAAAGAAGCTCGGTATTACTCAGAGCCGAGCTGGCCTTGGCTAGCAAGGGAATCTCTACCCTTCAACCACCACCTCCAACCAGTTTTAGAAGAAGCGCTTATGATAATAAACTTATCTCTAACAGACCCTGAATCACAACGCAGAGTCCGCGAAGTTTTCCTTCTACAGTCTACCCATGAAAATCTTTCCAGACACATGGAAGAAGAGAGATCATTTTTGATTATCCCCTTTGTCACCCATCTCAAACTCCAGTGATCCACAGCTTTGCCTTTATCACCCTAGGGGACCAAGGGAACTCAACATGACCTAACCGAAAGGGCACGGGCCTGAGAGCCCGAAAGACCTTGGTTCTAATCCCGGTTCTTCCACTTGTCTGCTGTGGGACCGTGGGCAAGTCATTGAACTTCTCTGGGCCTCATTTACCTCATGTGTGAAAAAGGAATTAAGACTGTGAGCCCACTGTGGGACAGGGACTGTGTCCAACCTGATTAGCTTGGATCTACCCCAGCGCTTAGAACCGTGCTTGACACGTAGTAAGTGCTTAACACATGCCATCATTATTATTATCTGAGACTTAAGTAAGGGGCCCAGCTCCCCATGCTTGTGATATAATAATTATTTCCCTTAATGTTGAATTAATTTAATATAATGTGAGTGATAATGATTAAAACATAATTTAGTTATTTATTATAATTTCATCATTACTATCATTATTATTATGGTACTTTCTAAGTGCTTACTATGTGCCAAGCACTGTATCAAGTGTTGGGGTAGATACAAAATCATCAGGTCCCATATAGGGAGAACAGGGAACTAGCATAGCCTCATGGAAAGACCACAGGCTGAAAGTTAGAGGACTTGGGTTCTAATCCTGGTTCCTCCCCTAGTCTGCTGTGTGACCCTGGGCAAGTCTATGGACTTCTCTGTGCCTCAGGTACCTCTTCCATAAAAAGGGGATTCAATCTTCCTCCCTCCAACTTAGACTGTGAGCCCTATGTGGGACAGGGACTGCCCAACCTGATTATCTTGTATCTGCCACAGCGCTTAGAATAATACTTGACACATAGTAAACAGTTACATTAAAACGACAACAACAAAAGCCAGCTATTGGGAGGGGGAGAAGGAGGGGGAGTGAGAGGCAGGAGAGGAGCTGGCTTCGGCCGGGTTGGACTTATCTCCATCACCGTGTGCCTCAGGAAACTGAAGTGACATTAAGTGTCCTGCCCAGGATTATTTGAAAAGGCAAGTGGAGGAGCTGGGATTAGAACCCAGATCCTCTGACTCCCAGGCTCCGTGCTCTTCCGCTAGGCACCCCAGAGTCACGGTTAAAACGGCGGGAGGAAATACTGCCCCCCTAATGCCCCACTTTCCGAGACGTGGACTCCTTCCCTTACTCACCCATCTCCTTCACTCACACTACAGTTCGAGTCTAAGCCTGAGACCATCCCTTATCAGCTCTTTTTCTCATCTCTCTCCCTCCCCCCAGAGGGTGATTAATGTACGAGTGTGTTGGTTGTTTGTGTTGTGGTGTGTGAGTGACCGAGCTTTGATTTCTTCTGACGCTCCAAGTGGATGGCTCTGGAAAGGCCTATTTTCCCATTCCTGTTGCCCTGAAAATTGGACAAGTTGAGCCCTGAGTTCTCCCCCGATGATCCACTGCTAAATCACCATCCGAGATGGCCTATCAGTATCAGTGCCGTGTCTGGCTGATCCACGATGCCTCCCAGGTGCTTCTCCCACCGGCTCTGCCGTGACTCCGGCCTGTGTGACAGATGTGAGTGTGTTTGTGTGTGTGTGTGAGAGAGAGAGAGAGCGTCACTCCTATTGCAAGTGTCACGCAGTGACACTGACGCTCCAATAAAAAAGTCTCTACGAGCCCACTCCCTGTCCTCTTGTATTTCATTTATCTGTGCCTTTATTAATAATAATCATTGTTTTATTTGTTAGATGTTTACTATATGCAAAGTCACTGCACTAAAACGCTGGGTGCATGCAAGCAAATCGGGTTGGACACAGTCCCTTTCCCACACGAGGCTCTTAATCTCAATCCCCATTTTACAGATGAGGAAACTGAGGCCCAGGAAGTGAAGCTATTTGTCCAAGGTCACGAAGCAAAGTGGCATAAAGGGGATTAAATCTTCCTCTTTAATAATAATAATAATAATGATAATAATAAAGTTGGCATTTGTTAAGCGCTTACTATGTGCAGAGCACTGCTCTAAACGCTGGGGTAGATACATGGTAATCAGGGTGTCCCACGTGAGGCTCACAGTCTTCTTCCCCATATTGCAGATGAGGTGAGGCACAGAGAAGTTAAGTGACTTGCCCACAGTCACACAGCTGACAAGTGGCAGAGCCGGGATTCGAACTCTGACTCCCAAGCCCGGGCTCTTTCCACTGAACCACGCTTCTTTCCAACTTAGACTGTGATCCCTATGTGGGACAGGGACTGTGCCCAGCCTGATTATCTTGTATCTGCCACAGCACTTAGAATATTGCTTGTCACATCGTAAACGTTTACATTAAAACGACAACAACAAAAGCCAGCTATTGAGAAGGAGTAGAAGGAGGGGGAGTGAGAAGCTGGAGAGGAGCTGGCTTTGGTCGGGTTGGACTTATCTCCATCACCGTGTACCTCAGGAAACTGAGGTGACATTAAGTGTCCTGCCCAGGATTATATAAACAGACTAGTGGTGGAGCATGGATTAGAACCCAGATCCTCTGACTCCCAGCTCCGTGCTCTTTCCGCGAGGCACCCCAGAGTCCCAGTTAAAACGGCGGGGAGAAACACTGCCCCCAAAGCCCCATTTTCCCGAGACGCGACTCCATCCTTACTCACTCATCTCCTTCACTTGCATGACAGTTCGAGTCTAAGGCTGAGGCCACCCCTTATCAGCCCTTTTCCTCATCTCTCCCCCTCCCCCAGAGGATGATTAATCTACAAGTGTGTGGTTGTTTGTGGTTGTGTGTGTGAGTTACCCAGTTTTGATTTCTTCTGACGGTCCAACTGGGAAGGCTCTGGAAAGGCCCGTTTCCACACCCCTGTTGTCCTGATAATCGGACAAGTTGAACCCTGAGTTCTCCCCCTGATGATCCACTGGTAAATCACCATCCGAGATGGCCAATCAGCCTCAGTGCCGTGTCTGGCTGATCCACGATGGCTCCGAGGTCCTTCTCCCACCGGCTCTGCTGTGACCCCGGCCTGCGTGATAGATGTGAGTGTGTGTGTGTGAGTGTGTGTGTGTGTGTGTGTGTGAGAGAGAGAGAGAGAGAGAGAGATAGAAAGAGAGAGAGAGAGATGGAAAGAGAGAGAGAGCGTCACTCCTATTGCAAGTGTCTCACAGGGTCACAGATGTTCCAATAACAAAGTCTCTAGGAGCCCACTCCCTGTCCTTTTGTACTTCATTTAGGTGTGTCTCTATTAATAATAATAATTGATTTATTTGTTAGGTGTTTACTATGTGCCAGTCACTGCACTAAACGCTGGGGTGCATGCAAGCAAATCAGGTTGGACACAGTCCCTTTCCCACAAGGGGCTCACATTCTCAATCTCCATTTTACAGATGAGGAAACTGAGGCCCAGAGAAGTGAAGCTATTTGCCCAAGGTCACGCAGCAGAGTGGTAAAGTTGGGATTAGAAGCTATGACTCTCTGAATTCCAGGCCCATGCTCCATCCACTATGCCATGCTGCTTCCTCATAATTATTATTATTATTATCAAGTGTCATCGAGTCATTTTCGATTCCATAGCGACTCCACAGATGTAATTTCTCCAGAACTTCATGTCTTCTGCCTTAATCTGTAGCCCTCGCTAACAGTTCTTTCCATTATCGTTGTTATGGTTTCTATCCATCTAGCTGCCGGTCTGCCTCTTCCCACGTTTTCCCTTCACTTTTCCTAGAATTAGTGTCTTCTCCAGAGAATTAATCCTCCTCATGAGGTGTCCAAAAGATGCTAATCTAAATCGAGTCATTTGGCTTTCCAAAGACCACTTTGGCTTAATTTGCTCCAAAATCCATTTGTTTTGTTTTTCAGGCTGTCCATGGTATTCTCAAGAAGTGCCGCCTTTACCTCATCTGTAAAATGGGGATGAGACTGTGAGCCCCATGTGGGATAGGGACTGGTGTCCAATCTGATTATCTTGTAATAACGATGATGATGGTTTTGTAAATGCTTACTGTGTGCAAACACACTATTCTAAGCGCTGGGGTAGATACAGGGTAATTAGGTTGTCCCGCGTGGAGCTCATAGTTCTTAATGCCCCATTTTTACAGATGAGATAACTGAAGCCCTGATAAGTGAAGTGCATTGGCCCAAGGTCACAGCACAGACAAGTGGCGGAGGGGGAATTAGTACCCACGTCGTTGTCTTCCGCATGCCTGGGCTCTTTCCACTAAGCCACGCTGCTTGCCCGTTACATAGTAAGAACTTCAATTCCACCAAAAAAAAGGCACTTGTACTAAGCCCTGGGGTACATACAAGATAATCAGGTTTTCTCACCAGATTTACAGTCTAAGTAGGAGGGAGAACAGGTACTGATTCCATTTTGCTGATGAGATAACTGAAGTACAGACAAGTGAAATGACTTGCCCAAGTACACGCAGCAGGTACATGGCGGACTCGGGATGAGAAACCAGGTTCCTCTAACTCCCAGACACCGGGCTCTTTCCATTAGGCCATTGTGCTTTTCCATATTCTTCTTCTCCCTCTAGAATGTAAGCTCGTTGTGGGCCGGAAATGTGTTTACCAACACTCTTGTATTGTACTCTCCCCAAGCCCTGGGTTCAATGCTTTGCACACTAAGTGCTCAGAAAATTTCATCGATTGATTGGTTGACTGACTGTCTTAAAACTGCTGGTGAAGAATGACTACCACTACCCTATAGAGTGAAAACTCCTTAGTGCAGGGATCATGTCCACCTACTCTATTGCACTGTACTCTCCCAAGCGCTTGGTCCAGTGCTCTGCATAAAGTAAGTAATAAATAAATACTATCGATTTGATTGATTGACTGATTACTCATCAGGGTTTCAGACAGATGTTGTGCTCTGTGGAGAGGGAGAAAACTGGATTTTGGAGGCAATTTCCCTGCTCCGAATTCCCAACTTTGTCCAACACCAACGTACCCTGACTCTCCCTGGTGCTGCTTTGATGGAGTTTTCAGGCTTAACGACCCTCTCCAGAGAAAAGACAGTATAACAGAAGTCCGTTTCCCTCTTTTCTTCCCCATTCATCAAACATTCAGTCAGTCACTGGTATTGTTTGAGAACGTCTTGTGCACAGAACACTATATTACGCTCTTAGGAGTGTATGATATAGAGACAGGATTCATATGAGGAGGAAATCGGAAACACAAAACCGAATGACTTTGTGGACAGAGATTGATTTCCTAAAACTGAACATTTTTGAGACCGGTTATGAAATGATTTTCTTTTTTTTTTTTAAAAAATAAGGTTTTTATTAAGCACTTACTACATTCCAGGCACTGTATTAAAACGCTGGGGTAGATACAAGAAAGTGAAGTTGGACACAGTCCCTGTCTCCAGAGGCTCAGAGAAGCTAGCACCCTTCCTTGGCTAATCCCAGCTCTACCACTTTTCTACCGTGTGACCTTGGGACAAGTCACTCACTCTCTATGCCTCAATTCCCTCATCTGTTAAATGGGATTTAGACTGTGAGCCTATATGGGACAGAGATTGCGGTAAGCGTTAGAGGAAAAAAAAAGATTTACAGATGACTAGACAAAGATTAGCTTAGGTATAGCTTGATTCACCCATAGGAAATCCCATTTATTGAATTCTTGAATGGGGTCCAACCTGATCGACTTTGTATCTACCCCAGTGTCCTAGTAAGTGTGCAAATTACCATAAAAAAACCACTCAATTTCTCCTCCTCCATCTCATTGGCTCCTCCTCTACCTTACCAAAAATGCCTGCAGGCTCTGTTAATAATGACTGTGGTATGTCATTAAGCGCTTACTATGTGTCAAGCACTGTACTAAGCACTGGGGTGGATATTAAAGCAATCAGGGCCCCACGTGGGGCTCACGGTCTAGTCTATCCACTAGGGCTATGTTGCTTCCAGTTTGATCCTCACCCCATAGCACTTTTGTACATTCCCTCTAGGTTATACGTTCGATGTGGGCAGCGAAGGTATCTCTGTTGCATTCTTACTCTCCCAAGTGCTAGTACATGGTTCTGCATACAATAAGCGCCCAACAAATATTGTTGATGATTGAATAATGTCTGTCTCCCCCTCTAGACTGTAAACTGTATGGACAAGGAACATGTCCACTAAGTCTGTTGTACTGTACTGTCCCTAGCGCATAGTACAGTGTTCTGCCACATAGTAAGTGCTCAATGATACCATTGACTGATTGATTAATGTCTGTTCCCCCTTTACACTATTAGCTTATTGTGGGGCAGGAATGTGTCTCCCAAACTCTGTGGTATTGTACTCTCCCAAGTTCCTAGCACAGTGTTTTGCACATGGTAGCGCTCAATAAATACAAGTGATTGATTGATTTAGTGTCAGTCTCCCCGTCTACACTACAGGTTCCACTGTGGGTCAGGGAATGTGGCTCCCGGCTCTATAATACTGCACTTCCCAGAGACTTAGTACAGTTGCTTGACACACAGTAAGCGCTCAGTAAATACTATAGATTAATTGATGGAGAAATGACCAGACAACGCTCAGTTTCCATAGTGACCCATCCCACAGGGAAGATAAGCACCGCTGAATTTAAGCCAATGGTTTTGAACAAAATGGCTGCCACAATTCAGAGAGACTGAATGGAAAGGGATCTTGGTTTTGTTGTCCGTTTTTTTTTCTGACTGCAGACTTACTTCTGAGTAATGCCACAAGCTGAAGCAGTTCCTGTGAGATCAGAAATCCGACCATAGTCCGATAATCATTAAAGTGTCATTTCAACTTAATTCAAAGAGGAAATGACTTCTCTCATGAGAACGACCTTCAAACCCACAAACGAGACCCTGGGAGAGTGATTAAAGATTGGATTTAAATCTTTGGGGCCATAAGTAGAAGAGTTAATCTACATAACAGCCCTCTTAGGTGCCTGAAGAGAGAGTTTTAACACATCCTAAACCCTAGAAGCCTAATTAGTATTTCCTGCTGATAGAAGAAGAGGAAGAATTCATGAAATGGGGGTTCCTATGGGTGGATCAAGCTATACTAAACTAATCTTTGTCTAGTCATCTCTATTTTTTTTTTTATTCTAACGCTTACCAAGAGCGAGACTGGGATCAAAAGTGACGTGGCTTCCTTCGTCCCCCACGATCCGTCACGGGACACCATCTCTCTGGTTTTCCAATTTAAGGCTAATTGTCGAAGGGGTTTGGGTTTTGGATCATGAGTGTCTTCTGACCTTACTTCTATGGGGAGCCGATATTTGTGCTGTCTCCAGTTTCTCGTAGGCCGTGCAGTAGACAAAAGAGATACACCGCCCAATTCTCGTGGCTGTGAAACCCATAAAGAACCCCTCGCTTTCTCGGGGAGAATGAAAGCTCCAAGAATGTTCTGCCCTCGAGAGCAGATTTTCTTCTTTCTCTCTCATGTGCAGGAGAGCAAGTGAGCCAACAGTTGGGATCCACAGATTCGGATTAAAAAATACCTTACAGTATTTTTTAAAAGTGTTTGTTAATGCCTTACTATGTGCCAAGCACTGTACTGAGGGATGGCGGTAGGTATGGCAGGCTGAACACGGTTCCTTGTCCCCACACGTAAGCACAAGCGAGTACATTAAGAAGAGGAAAGATGAGGGAGAACCGGTCGATGTAGCTGTTCTTATTGTTACCCCATTCTTGAAGGGACGGGGAGATGTTTTCTGTTGAGGACGCTCCACTGATGAGTGTCGATTACAGCTTCGCACAGTGCTTGGCTTAATTAAGACCACAATTAATAGTCTCATTATTGTTAGAAGACCAAATCATAGGGCACATCAGGTATCAGAGAATTTTCCAATTATCACAAATCCAAAGATAGTGGACCTATTGAGCACCTCCTACAGTCTTGAAAACAGTCTCTGAAAGAATGGATGGACTTATACACCTCTCTGTGGTGTTATTATACCTCCCTAGCTAACGTTGGCATTTATCTCAGGCTTTTTTGCGATGTTCATCGCTTGGCATGATCCTGTTGATTCCTTTAGACTAAAACCTCGTGGTGGCCTAGGAATGTTTGACGATGATGGCATTTGGTTAAGCGCTCACTATGTGCCAAGCACTGTTCTCTACCAACTCTGTTGTGTTGCTCTCTCTCAAGCGCTTTGCACAGTGCTAGTAATGTCTGTCTCTCCCTCCAAGCTCGTTAGCGGCACAGAGGTGTCTGCTATACTGTCTATTGTACTCTCCCAAGCTCTTAGTAGGGTGCTCTGCACACAGTAAGCACTCAATAAATACGATGGTACTGGGCTGACTGAAGTTTGGAAGCTCTTGATGTCCTTCTGCCCGGAGCTTTTAGATCCCAACTACTGGATCCAATTTGTCCTCATTTGCGGTGTCCCCATGCTCTTCCCTTGCAGTCCAAGATGGCGTCAAGTTGGCAAATGAGGAATCAAGCCACTGTGACAGAATTCATCCTCCTGGGTCTAACCGATGACACCTCCTTGAAGGTTTTGCCTTTGTCTCCTTTTACTCCTTGTCTACCTGCTGAGCGTCACCAGCAATCTGACCATCATTGCCCTGACCTTCCTGGTCCCCCACCTTCACACCATTATGTGTTTCTTCCTGCGTAATTTCTCTCTCATGGAAGCCTCGTTCACTTCAGTCTCCATTCCCACTTCCTGGTGAGCATTTTTCACGGGGGACAAAACCATCTCCTACAGTGGCTGTAAGACCCAGATCTTCTTCTACATCCTCTTGGGGCGTCGGAGTTCTTCCTTCTGGCCTGTATGTCCTTCAACCATTACGCGGCCATCTGCAGACCCCTAAGCTACACGACTATCATGAACTCCAGGGTCTGCACTCTGCTCGTCTTCTGCCGCTGTTTGGCAGGCTTTTTCATCATCGTTCCGGGTGTCACCTTTGGCCTCCAGCAGGAGTTCAGAGTTCAGCACTCCGCATAGTGTAACTAGACGATTGACCATCCTATCTCCGTTTTATCTCCTTCCAATATTGTCCTAGACATGCTGTCTCCGTTTTATCTCCTTCCTGTGAGAGATCAATCATTTTAAGTTTGGACAGCGACGTGTCAATTACGTTACTTTATATGGACCACTCCTAAGAACTGGGTTCTGATCGGAGGCTGGAGTACGGGCAACGCAAGGGGATTGGGTAGGTTTTTGTGCACGCTGGAAGAATTGCGATCGAGTACAACGGGGAAATGCTCTCAAATAAAGGTACCAGGTTGGACGACTCGGGGCTGCTCGTCACTCCTACCCCCCTAGGATGAACGGGCAGGCAGCCACTTTTCCGCCCTTTCCTGCTTTCTCGGCTCGCTCTCTTGAGTCTGTTCATTTTTGCACCAAGATCACAAAACTCTCTCATGTGATTGCGAGATCAGAGTCGTTTCTCTGATAAATTCCCTAACAGTTTTTTGGAGACCACGAAGGGACCCGCGTGCTCAGGATTGGACAGACTAGCTCGAGAATCTCCGGCAACCAGGTGCCCAAGCGAGCTCAAAGGAAAATTGTACATAAGCCCACTTTTAGGGTCTGGACACCTTTTCCTTGAGATTTCTAGAGTCTAATTTGGGAGCACCTGCAGGTTGGGCGGGTAAGCGGGTAGGATTATCTCTGTGTTTCACAGAGAGGGTCTCTCTGCCACGGTTCCGCAGAGAGGGACTCCTCCGGTTTGGAGAAGGGGATCACCCTAGGAGACGTCCTAAGGGGCTCTGGGAGACGTCCTAGAGGTCTTTCCTGGTTTAAGGAAAGGGACTTCCCGGTGTAGGAAGGAAGGGTTCTCGTCAGTGTAGAGTCGACTCCTGCATTTCAAAAGTTCTCCAATCCTGGGATCAAGGTCTCCTTCCATTAAAAAAAAAGAAAGAAAAAAGAGGGAATGACGAAAAAGCAATTGAGATGGTGCCATGACTCTTGGACAAATTTAACTGATCGGCAGGGTCTCTATTTTGGGCCAGAAGGGGGTACTTTTGATCCTAAGGCTCTGCAGACTTGATGTGAAATTCTGATGTATTTAAGACCCAATGCGACGCGCTTTTGGCACTGTTGGGCAAAATTGCCAGAGGGATTGCCAGTGTGGCTCAGTGGAAAGAGCCCGGGCTTGAGAGTCAGAGGTCATGGGTTCTTATCCGGCTTTTGCCATTTGGCAGCTATGTGAGTGTAGGCAAGTCACTTAACTTCTCTGTGCCTCAGTTACCTCATCTGTAAAATAGGGATTAACTGTGAGCCTCACGTGGAACAACCTGATCACCCTGCATCTACCCTAGAGCTTAGAACAGTGCTCTGCACATAGTAAGTGCTTAACAAATACCAACATTATCATTATTATTATTGCCAGGTCCCATGAAAACCCAAGATAAAAATCCCTTTCTAAAATTAATTCGAACGTGCCAGAGAAGGCAGATGCTGAGCGTCTTTTGATAAACTTAAGTTTTGGTCATCTCGACAGTCCCGATAAAACCCCGGACTGCCCACTCCTCGGACCTTCCTTTATATTCACCTCTGTCATTCTACCCTCCCCTGCCACCGCCAGTTTACGGTGCCCCGTCCACCCTCCTGGCAGATACCGCCCTTCTAGATCCAGTGCAAAACTTCAGGCCACGCTTACATGTGAGAAGGGGGAATCACGTTAACTATGGGGAGTCTCCTTGATAAACCGGACCTGTTGAGCCCAAAAAGCCAAGGCTCCCTGATGGTAGTTGCTGAAGTTCCCGTGGAAACTGATGACTGCATTTTACTTACTTTGTCGCCAGGCCTTTGGAGCTCTGGCCCCACAGATGTGGGTTTCCTCCGGGACACTGAAGCGGTTAAGCTCAATACCCTGCTCCATACATCTCCTCCCTGTGTCCGGCAATATCCTATGTCCCCTAAGAGGCATGCAGGGTTGGATCCAATTAACTCAGACGTCTTGGAAAACAAAATTCTCGTTGAGTGCAGTTCTCCCTGCAATACTCCAAGTGTTGCCAGTATGTAAACCAGGGAAACTTCCCACCCCCCGCCACGATTTACCGTTTCGTACAGGACCTGCGAGCCATTAATGCTTGTGTCATCCCTATTCATTGCAGTGGTCCCTAGCCTGACCTCCGTAATTAGCGGGAATTAGCTTCAGGGCTCGGGCATTTACCTGTATTGATTTGACTTCACTATCCCAGTATCTCCTGAAAGCCAGTACCTTTTTGCCTTTACTTGGGGTAACCGTCATCTGACCTGGACACGATTATCCCAGTGGTTCGTGCATTCCACTACAATCTTTTCCAGAGCCCTTTACAAGGCTCTTTTACCGGTTTGGTTTGCCAGTGGAGTGGGAATGTTTCAATATGTAGATGATATTTTGATTACTGGGGAATCTGAGGAATTGTGCAGGCAGGGCTCTCTGATGCTTCTACAGCATTTGTTTGCTACTGGCCTTAAGATTAGCCGTAAGAAATTGCAATGGTGTCAGAGGCAGGTAAAATATCTGGGGTTCATTCTCTAGACAGTGGAGGAGAGCGATCGCCCTAGTCGTGCCAACCTCTTCCAGGTCTTGCTCAGGCCCACCACCCAATTGTGAGCTTCAAGGTCTCCTCGGAGCAGCAGGGTTTGCCGGGCTTGGATCCTTGAATTCGGGCTGATGAGTTATTTGCTCTTTCAGCTCCTGAAGAAGGAGTCCCCTGACCCTCTTGATTGGTTCCCAGAGGAAGAGTCCGCCTTTCACAACTTTAAAGTCAGCTTATGTTCACTCCTGCTCTAGGGCTGCTGGACTACGAAAAACCCTTCTTATAGTATGTGCATGAGAAGATGTGGGTGGCCTCCGGTGTCCTCTGCCAAACAATGGGACCGCACTGCTGCCCACTTGTAGATAATTAGGTCCAACTCGACCCAGTGATGTTGGAAAGATTCCCTGTATATGCTATATTGCTGCAGCGGTCCTGCTTTTAGAAAAAGCGCAGGACATTCCTCTGGGCCACAAGGTTATTCTGCGAGCTCCACATGAAGTAGCCCCTTTGCTACGGGATGCTGCCACACAGGCACTGTCAGTTTCTCGTTTAACCCGCTATGAGCTGGCCTTGATGGAAAATCCCCAGGTTCAAGTGGAAAGGTGCAGAGTTTTGAACCCTGCCACATTCATGGGCCCAGATCCCCCAGCTAGTGTTGGGGAGGAACACAATTGCGAGGAGGTTGTTCAAACCGTGGTGGTGGGCCGATCTGATCTCCGGGATATTCCTTTGCAGGATGTCAGATTTGGATTTGTTCACTGATGGCTCGTCTTTTATGGACCAGTGTAAACGCTACACTGGCGTTGCGATGGTCACTCAAGATTCTATTTTATGGACTGGATCTCTCCCTTCCTCGTGTAGTGCTCAGGCAGCTGAGCTGAGACTTTGATTCCGGCCTTTCACCTGGCTAAGGGAATGCACACTAATATTTACAAGGATTCCAAGTACGGCTTTGGGCATTCGTCATGTGAGCGGTGCCTAGTGGCAGAGCCTAGTTTTCTTGACCTCCGGAGGAAAGCCAGTAGCGAATGGTGAGCGAGTAGCTCACGGATTACGGAGAAAGAATGAAAGTGTTGTTACCGGAGGTTATTCCTCGTTTGAGCCTCCTACCATCATTGATTCAGATCAGGATTCCCATTTTACCGAGTCCTTTTTGGTCAACGTCCATTGCTGTTTAGGTATCGAGAGGAGCCTGCACACTCTCTACCATCCCTAGAGCTCAGGAAAAGTTGAGAGGGCTAACCAGGAATCGAAAATTATGTTTGCGAAATTGTGTATGGAGACACATTTAAAGTGGCCTCAGGTTCTCCCCATTGCACTGCCACGACTGCGTTCCCATCCTCGAGGGGACTTGAAAGTCTCCTCATATGAGTTACTGTTTGGTCACCCCCATTCCGCTGGGGAGATTCCAAGACTGGATCAGTCTATCACTCTCATGGCAAGTGAGGAAACCCTTGTAAAGTACCTGGTCTCCCTGCAGCAGGATTCAAATGCCCTCCAGCGGGACACCATCAGCTGCCAAGCGGTACTCTTAGATGGTAACCTGCACCCCTTAGAGTGGGTTTGGGTTTGGGTTAAAAAGATGACGGGGAAACGCTCACTCTCTCCTTCCTGAGAAGGCCCTTTGCAGGCCCTCCTCCTCATGTTCTGGGCAATACGGCATTGCCGAGAGGTCATCGTGGATTTATCACTCACAGTTCAAGCCAGAGGCCGTCAACGGTTTTCCAGGTGAGGGACCTGCGGATGGTGGGACTGACTCCGCAGAAAATCAACAAACCTTGCTCTATGTCTCAGACGGTCCTCATCGGGATGGACGATCTCATGAGCCTCAGGAGGCCTTCGCCCACCATAATCGGAATGACCTGTGATCCTGTGGTCGGTAGTTCACCTAAGATCAAAGGGAGATTGTACTAGACGATTGACCATTCTGTCTCCGTTCTATCTCCTTCCAATATTGTACTAGACACCCTATCTCTGTTTTATCTCCTTCCTGTGGAAAATCAATAATTTTAAGTGTGGGCAGAGATGTGTCAATTACGTTACCTTATATGGACCACTCCTAAGGACAGATTCTGATTGGAGTCTGGAGTACGGGCAGCACAAGGGGATTGGGTAGGATTTTGCTTGAATGCTAGTGACATCAATCAGTCAATAAATCAATCAATCCTATTCATTGAGGCATGATCAAAGGAACGAAGATCATTGGCCTTGAATTTATGAGGATCAGGGTGGTCTGGTGGAAAGATCCTGGTCCTGGTGGTCAGCAGCTGTGCTAATTGCCTCCTGCGTGACCTTGGGAAAGTCACTGTGAGTCAGTTTCCTCCTCTCTAAAATGGGAATTTAATCAATCAGTGGGGTTTGCTGGGTACTTACTATGTGCAGAGCACTGTACTGAACGTTTGGGAGAGAATACAACAGAATTAGTAACTACGTTCCCTTCCCATAATGAACTCCCACCTACCCTTGCTGTTCATACTCCAAATCATGAAATAATTGTGTTTCCTTTGTGTTTTGCTTGCTTGACCAAATAGATATGATACTGTTCTCTGATTGGCAGTGACACCCATTTAGGAGGAAAAAGGGTCTAACAAAATGTATATTGACTGGTGTTTTCGGCTTAACAAAATGAAAATGCAGATTTCCATCGGGTAAGACAGGATGCTATTCCCTTTGGGTTGTTTTAGCCAGCTTAGACCCCGAGTCGGTAGTTGACATTTATTGTACAGTTTGCAGAAATCGCCTTCAATTCAATAGTAATTATAAGATATTTGCAGAGGATTTGGGTTTTTGGATGTACGGTTCTTTTTCTCCTTGAAATCACAAATCAGGTATCCACTACAAAGGACTGAGTGTGAGAAACAGCATGGTCTAATGGAAAGAGCGCAGGCCTGGGAGTCAAAGGACCTGGGTTCCAATCCCATCTCTGCCATGTTTACTACCTGTTTAATGCCTGTTTAATACCTGTTGTCCCTCCAACTCAGATTGTGAATCTCATGTGGGACAGGGACTGAGTCTGGTGCTTAGAACAGTTCTTGACACAGTCAAAGTGCTTAACAAATACCATAATGATAATTTTTCATTGGTGGCTTGCCTACGGAGTTCACAGAGGCTGGTGGAGGTAATAACAATAATAATAATAATGTTGGTATTTGTTTAGCGCTTACTATGTGAAGAGCACTGTTCTAAGCGCTGGAGTAGATACAGGGTAATCAGGTTGTCCCACATGGGGCTCACAGTTTTAATCCCCCTTTTACAGATGAGGGAACTGAGGCACAGAGAAGTGAAGTGACTAGCCCAAAGTCACACAGCTGACAAGTGGCAGAGCCGGGATTAGAACCCACAACCTCAAACTCCCAAACCCATGGTCTTTCCACTAAGCCACGCTGCTTCTCTGGAGTGGGGGGCATATTAAGGATGGGGGATTTTGAGAAGCCCCTCATCCTAATCTCTATATCCAACGATCCTGCTGCAGAGCAGCATTTCACAAAAGCAAAATTTCACACCCAGGGATTTTCCCTTTCCTTACCAAGGGTCTGGAAGGAAGGTAGCACCCTACCTATTGTGAGGCACAGTGTCTTCAGTCCTGTCTCAGCAGGAGGAAGGGAAGAGCTGTCTGAGAATACTTCGCTTTGAAGAGAGGCAGCATGGCCTGGTGGATAGAGCCCGGGCCTGGGAGTCAGAAGGACCAGGATTCTAATCCCGGCTCCACCACTTTTCTGCTGTGTGGTCTTGGGCATGTCCCATCACTTCTCTGCTTTAGTTCCCTCATCTGTAAAACAGGAATTAAGACCGTGAGCCCTATGTGGGACAGGAGCTGTGTCCGACCCGATTAGCTTGTATCTACCCGAGAGCTTAGAACAGTGCCTGGCACATAGTAAGCACTTACTGCTATTATTATTATTATTATTATTGCTATTATTTCAATGTCCAGTGTTTACTGATTGTACAGTACTTGGTATATAGTAAACGCTAAAAAAATAGCACAATTATGCCTGTTATTCTGAAGGTCCTCTGAGGTTTGTTATTCTTAAAACCAAAGGGATGATGGCCTCGTAATGGAGTAAGGGGATATGCAGTCTGCCCAACTGCACGGGAGAAAAACATTTAGTTTGTCCCCCTCGGCTCTGTCACTGAGCTCACAGACGTTCCTGGATTTGGGCGGCACCAGTAAAAACAGAGACGGCTCTGTGAATAATGAAGCCAAACCTCCGAGGAGCCTCTTGGTGGCCATCGGTGGTATTGGTTGAGCACCCCTCGTGTGCAGAATATAACAGTTGGTAGACAAGATCCTTCACGGGGATCTTACACTCGGAGGGGGAGAGAGGCATTAATATAAACAAATTTCAGGTACGGACATAAGTCCTGTGGCAGAGACCTGGTATTCTGGGGGAGAACTACCACCTCGTTCACTTCAGAGGATATCCTGCACACCACCTCACCGGCTGTCTCGTTCTGCTGTTTCTCTAAAGTCTGGACAACCTACATCTACTTTCTGGAGCGCGTCCGCTAATTCTGTCGTATTGCACTATTGTTCATAGTAAGTGCTCAATAAATGGCACTGGTTGATCCTACCTCTCCCGCAATGCCTCCTTTTGGAGTGGATCCTTGTTCTGTCTCCTCCCCAACCTCATAAAATAAAGAGAAAAGGAAAGTGTCGGTCTTTCTTTGTACTGAGAATACTGATACGTCAAACTTAACATGTTTAAAACAGAACTCATTGTTCTCATCCAAAGCGTCCTCCCCCATCCTCTCCATCACTGTAGACAGTGGCTCTCTCCTCTCCGTCTCACAAGACGGGAACCTTGGCAGTACCCTCAACTCATCTCTCTCATACAACCCACAGTCAATCTGCCACCGAATCACCTTCACAATATCGTTAAAATCAGCCTTTTTCTCTCCATTCCAACTGCTACCACACTGATCCACACTGTACTCTGCCGCCTCGATTACTGCATCAGTCTCACTAACCTAATTGTCTCCTGCCTCTCATTCACTGAAACTACAGTACAGCATTTAGGCAACAAGCTTAAGGAGGATCAATCTACTACAAGCCAGCCCACAACCTCTGCTCCTCTCCTGCAAATGTATTCGCTGTACCTCCATCTCATCTAACTTCCTGCCAACCCTTTGTCCAAATCCCTTCTCTGGCCTGCAACTTCCTCCCCCTTCATATGTGACAGATCCCAGAGCCTAGTCCGGTGACTGGCACAGAGTAAGCAGTTGAATACCATAGAAAGAAAAGATAGCAAAAAATGGCTTCTTAATAGGGGTCAGGGTGAGACAATTAGGACAAGTAGGTACAGTGGGGCTTAGCTAAGAGATGCGAGGGGAAGTGCCCCTTGCTGATCCTGTTTCGGTACTACCTTAAGACAGAAGTCACGAATGGGGGCAGTGGTCTCCTTTAGGAAAGCCAGTGTCAAGCAGTAGGCAGCGTATGTCTTCCCATGAGGCTCCAGGATATGAGGGAATGCCAACATGCAAAGCTCTACCCTTTAATTCCTTGATATTCACCCCACCTTAGGCCGCTTGGCATTAAAACGAATCCATAATTTATCTTCAAGTCTATCTCCCCCTCTACACTGAATGCTCTTTGTGGGCAGGGAACTTGCCTGCCATCTCTTGCACTGTGCTCTCCCAACTGCTTAGTGCAATGCACTGCGAACAGTAATCGCTCAGTAAATACCACTGATTGATACAAATCATCAGCTTGGATACAGGACCTGTCCAATGTTGAGATCACATTTGAAGGGGGAAGGACGACAGAGAAGCAGTGTGGCTTAGTGGATAGAGCACAGGCCTGGGAATCAGCAAGACCTGGGTCCTAATCCTGCCTTCTTCACTTGCCTTTGTGACCTTGGGCAAATCACTTTACTTCTCTGTGCCTCAGTTACCTCATCTGTAAAATGGGGATGAAGATTGTCAGCATCGTATGGGAGTGGGACTGTATTCCCAACCTGATGATCTTGTTTCTATCCCGGCGCTTAGAACGGTGCTCGGCACATAGAGAGAGCTTAACAAATACCCTTAAAAAAACGAAGCCACTCCTCACCTGGGTTCTTGTTGATAGCTGCTGTTTTCTGTTCTGATGGGCTCTTCTCTTGGGAAACAGCAGGTTCCTGGGTTCTGATTCCCCTAGAACAAAAGAAAGAAGTCAGAAGTGAGCGTTTTACTATTATTATGGTGTTTGTTATGCACTTACTATGTATCAAGCACCGTTCTAAGAGCTGCGATAGATACCAGTTAATCAGGTTGAACACAGTCCCTCACAGTTTAAGTAGGAGGGAGAACAGGCGTTGAATCCCCATTTTAAGGAGGAGGAAAGTAAGGAACAGGGAAATGAGCGACTCGTACAAGGTCACAGACAGGTAGCAGAGCGGGGATTAGAACTCAGGTCCTCTGACTCCCAGGCTCGTGCTCTTTCTACTAGACCATGCTCCTCCTCCTCATGGGGTGAAGGTGGAGGGGCAGTGTGGCTGGTGGCAAGTATATGGGGCTCCGACTCAGATCTGAGTTCTAGTTTTCGCTGTGTACACGGGCAACTCAGTTAAGCACTCTGGTCCTTTAAGTTTCCTCAGCTGTAAAATGGGAATGATATGCCTGCTCTTTCAGACACTTGGACTGCAAGCCGATTGCATTATCCTAAGACTTATCCCAGGGCTGACTGCAGTGCTCGCCACTTAATAAGGGCCTGATAAATACAATTCTCAGTGCTCCCTTGTCTTCTCCTAGTGACCAAGCTGGGTTTTCCAGCTACTCAGTGCCCAGGGACCTATGGGAGACAAATGGCTGAGCCAGGATTAGAACTCAGGTTGCATGACTCCCAAGACAGTATTCTTTCCACAAGGTCACGCTTTTTCTCGTACTTAGCACTTGAGGCACATCAACCCCAAAACACCCTTAACATTTATAAATATCAGTCCTTATCTCCAAATCTCATGAACATACGCATGTTTTTACATACCCATTTGCATTACTTATTATCGACTCTATTGCATTCTTCCTAGCAGTTATTACAGTGACTCTCTAGATAAAGCACTTAATAAACGGTAGTGACTGAGTATTTGTATGCTGAATTTATTCCTTTTTCATCTTGATACATTTATACTACTTGCTATTTTATTTTTGTTTTCCTCCTGCTCCCTATATGAACACATTTTGACTCTGTCTGGCCCATTAGATTGGAAACTGCTGGGCGATAGAGAACTTTCCTTTTGCTACCACTCCCTCGAGGAGTTGTAAGAAACAAGCAAACAGCAGCTCGTTACAGTCCAAGAGCTTTTATTCCCATTCCCTCTGGGTAGGTCCCGGCCCAAGTGGGCAAATCCAGTCACTGAACGCAGGTTGCCTGGCAAATCTGGCTTGTAATTTCTTTGGTCATTTACACGTTCCCGCTCACGGGCAGTCATGCCTGTGTAAATTCTCCATGGCTTTCCATTGGTTACTGATTTACCAGTCCATCCCTGCAGTTGATCATCAGAGTCTGCTCCTTCAGGTGGGGCAGACCGGAATCCGCCCTCTTGGGTTCACTGTCGCCACGCGGTCGGTGTCCACGGGTCAAGTTAATAATAATAATGTTGGTATTTGTTAAGCGCTTACTATGTGCAGTGCACTGTTCTAAGCGCTGGGGTAGACACAGGGGAATCAGGTTGTCCCACGTGGGGCTCACAGTCTTAATCCCCATTTTACAGATGAGGTAACTGAGGCACAGAGAAGTGAAGTGACTTGCCCACAGTCACACAACTGACAAGTGGCGGAGCTGGGATTCGAACTCATGACCTCTGACTCCAAAGCCCGTGCTCTTTCCACTGAGCCACGCTGCTTCTCTTGTGGTGCGGGTGTTTGGATCAGCACCAGATTCCGGAGCTCAACGGGTCAGATCCCAGGTTCCGGGTGACGCGGGGCTGAGTGCTGGGAAGCAGAAAGAAAAGGAGCCACCAAGAAGGGTCGGATTGAATTCTGCCCGCCACTTGAGAACGGATGGAGTAGGGAGGGGAAAGGGACTAAGCAGGTGGCTGGAACCGCAAGTCTCATCTGCGAGGAGAGAGGGCTGGGACGTCAGCCCTGCCATGGCTTGAATCGTCCCCGTGGCATGCCCGCTTCCTTTCAGGCACGACTCTCCCTGACCTTTAAAGCCTTACTGAAGGTCCATCTCCCCCAAGACTCCTTCCTTGACGAAGCCCTCCTTTCCTCTTCTCCCAGTCCCTTCTGCGACGCCCTGACTTGCTCGCTTTATCCAGCCCCCTTCCCAGCCCCAGAATCTTAATGTCCATATCTGCAATTTATTTATTCATTTTAATGTCTGTCTCCCCCTCTAGATTATCGCCTCGTTCTGGGTCTGGGATGTGTCCGTTTGTATTGTTCTATTGTACTTCCAAGCGCTTAGTGCAGAGCTCTGGTCACGGTAAGCGCTCAGTAAATAGGACCGATGGCTTTCTCTCCCTCTCATAGACTTGGCACCGTCCCCCCGCCGCCCCGCTCGCCCACGTTCCAGAGGTTGCGGAAACCAGCCGCCCTCTGCTCCCTCTAGACTGTAAGCACATTGTGGGTAGGGGATGTGCCTGTTATATTGGACTAGCCCAAGCACTCAGTGCTGACCTCTGCACACAGTTAGCGCTCGTGATCGACTCTTCCCAGGATTCTCATCGTGATTTACTGACTCTGTCCTCCCATTCCCGCTACTCACCTGCATCCCAGGAGACCTGAAACTTCCAACTCCTTCCCCGCGCTGCTGTGGACACATTCCCAGAAATGACCTGAGGCTCAGCCCAGCAGGACAACCAGAACAAGTCAGGCAGAGGATCTCCCACCTCACTTCAGACCTGTTGGAGTGTCTCTCAGGCAGAAATGATTTTTGCTTTTTTCTTTTCAGTTGTAATAATAATGATAAAATAATAATAACAACTGCGGTGTTTGTTAGGGTGCTCACTTGGCATCAGGAACAGAACCAAACGCTGGAGTGGATGCAAGCAAATTGGGTCAGATGCAGTCCCTGTCCCATATGGGGCTCACACTCTCAACCATCATTTTAGAGATGAGTTAACTGAGGTCCAAAGAAATGAATCTAAGTGAAGTGAATCTAAAATTTGTGAAGAGGACCAAAAGCAGCATGGCCAAAGAAAAGAGCCGAGGGCTAAGAGTCAGAGGACCTGGATTCTAATCTCGACTCTGCCACTTTTCTGCTGTGTGAACTTAGATTCAATTCTTTGGACCTCAGTTATCTCATCTATAAAATGGGAATTGAGACTGTGAGCCCCATATGGGACAGGGACTGTGTCCAACCTGATTACCTTGTATCTTCCCCAGTGCTTAGAACAATGCTTCACACGTAGTAAATGCTTAACAGATACCATAGTTAGTATTATTATTAGGGTCCCTGGAGAGATAGAGACCTTGAGCAGAGGATAGAAAAAGCTCAGAAAGCAACGTATCAATAAAGGCCACAAGAGGTATGGTTCCCTGCTCCTGGCTCTGCAGGAAGAAGCTGTTTAATAAGCTTCCAGCGGACTACGGCAGCGATTGTTCCAACGTCTCCAGACTTCGAAAACTTTCCTAAGACACCTGTTGCTTCCGTTCTCCCCTTGCCACTTTGGAAAGAGCACAGTAGGGCTTGAGGGCGAGGGCAACCATAGCTTCAAGGAGTCTTCCAAACACTGGCGCAGTAAGAGAGCAAGTGAGTTGACTTTGGGCAGCCCCTGGTCCTCAGAGCGCCGTGGAAGACAAAACCCAGAACACTCTCGCTTCTGCCTCAGCTACTCCCTCGCGCCTGTATCCTTCTTCCGATTATCAACTCTGAGATGCCTAGAAAGGATCGGGCGACAGCTGAAGGCTTTTCCTCAGTGGCTACATCCGTAGGGTTTTTCCCCGCTGTGAGTTCTCTGATGAATGACGAGGGTCGAGCGACATCTGAAGGCTCTTCCGCATTCACGGCCCGTGCAGGGTTTCTCTCCAGTGTGAATCCTCTCGTGCATAATGAGGTGTGACTGTCGACCGAAGCCTTTCCCACATTCGGCCCACGCATAGAGCTTCTCTTTAGTGTGGGTTCTGCGACGACTGCCAAGGTCCGAGCGACTACGGAAGGGTTTTGCAATTGTGGAGTTTCTCTCCAGTGTGAATTTTCCGATGATCGGTACAGACCGAGTGCTGCCTGAAGGCTTTTCCACATTCTCTGATGTTCAATGAGGTTAGAGCGATGAGCACGGGCCTTCCCGCAGTCGCCACACTAGTAGTGTTTCTCCTTAATATGAACTTTCTGATGAATAATTAGGGTTGACCGAGAGCTGACCGAGACCTCTCTTTCCCATGTGAGCACTCTCGTGTCTACTATGGCGCAAACGCTGGCTGTACGCTTTTCCACATTGGTTGCATTTGTAGGGTTTTTCTCCCATCTGAATCCTCTGATGGTACACGAGGGACGGCTAACAACCAAAGGCTTTTCCACAATCACTGCAGCGGTAAGGTTTCTCTCCAGTGTGAATTATTTGATGATAAACAAGGTATGCCTGACAACTGAAAGCACTCCCGCATTCAGGACATCTAGAGGGTTTCTCTTCTGTATGAATCCTCTGGTGGTAACCAAGGGACGAGTGAAAGGCGAAGGCTTTTCCACACTCTTTACACTTATAAGGTCTCTCTCCGGTGTCAATCCTCTGATTTGATACAAGGTGGGAACGGCTACAGAAAGCTTTCTCGCATTCCTCACATTTGTAGGGTTTCTCTCCGCTATGGCTTCTCTGATGTAGAATAAGATGAGAGTGAAAAGGGAAGCCTTCGTCACACACTTCATAGTCATAGGTTTTCTTCACTTTGGAGGATTTCTCGTGGACCTCGATGAGATTTCTGAACCCTCTGACCTGGCTGGGGAATTGCCTGGTCCTCCTGCCGCTAGGACGTCTGCCCGGCCTTTCCGATCGGCTCTCGTTTTCACAGGTCTGTCTGTCAGCGCAAGCCACTGGAATATTCTGTTGAAGACGTCCCAACAATGCCCCGTGGCAATCAGCTGCTTCGACAATTTCCCGCTTCGGTTTCTCAGTCTTAGCTCCGGTCGTATGAAACCTTACCGCTGCCGTGACTGTGGAAAGGCTTTTGGTTGTCAGTCGTCCCCCGTGTACCATCGTAGGATTCATACGGGAGAAAAACCCTACAAGTGCAACAAATGTGGAAAAGCGTACAGCCAGCGCTTGTGCTTTAGTAGACATGAGAGTGTTCACCCGGCAGAGAGACCGTATATGTGTAGCGAGTGTGGACAAAGCTTCAGCCACCTCACAGAAAATTACCTATTCCTCTTGGCCCGTTACTCTTGCTTGGAAAAGGGCTCTCGCTCTTAAATCCTCTTTTCTCCGGCTCCTGCTCCCTTCTGTGATATTTCTGGACTGGGATCTGTGCCCTTTGGGCATCTCATATTCCCCCCACCTTCAACCTCACTGCACTTAGATACATGTCTATAAATTATATGTCATTTGTTCATGTTAATGTCAGTCTCCCCCTCTGGGACAGTAAGCTCATTGTGGGCAGGGAAAGGTGTCTATCACATGTTGTACTGTACTCTCCGCAGCGTTTAGTACAGTGATCTGCCCACAGTAAGCCCTCAGTACATACTGTTGATGATGACAATCAAGATGGAACGAAGCCAGTGTCCAAGACTTTTCTGGGATCCCACTAAACTCGCAACTGTTTCCTTGGATGACTGGGAGTGGTGGGGAAACTCTGGAGGATGGCTCAAGAGTCAATCGATCAATGGTATTTATTGAGCACTGTGCGCAGAACACTGCGCTGAGTGCTTGGAAGAATACAATACCTTTTGTGTGCCTCGGTTACCTCATCTGTAAAATGGGGATTAAGACTGTGAGCCCCACGAGGGTCCACCTGCTTACCTTGTATCTACCCCAGCGCTTAGAACAGTGGTTGGCACATAGAAAGCGCTTAATGACTACCACAATAATTTTTATTATATAGACACGAGTACGATGAGCATACAGTCGTCAGGGGGAGATAAACACGCAAATGCCATAATCCTTATTATTCATTCAATAGTAATTATTGAGCGCTTACTATGTGCTGAGCACTATACTAAGAGCTTGGAATGTACAAATCGGTAACAGAGAGAGACAGTCCCTGCCCTTTGACGGGCTTACAGTCTAATCGGGTGAGACGGACAGACAAGAACGATAACAATAAATGGAATCAAGGGGATGAACATCTCATTAAAACCATAGGAAATAAATGGAATCAAGGCGATATACATTTCATTAACAACATAAATAGGGTAATTAAAATATATACAGTTGAGCGGACGAGTACAGTGCTGAGGGAATGGGAAGGGAGAGGGGGAGGAGCAGAGGGAAATGGAGGGAAAAGAGGGTTTAGCTGCGGAAGGAGGGGTAGAGGGAGTAGAGAGAAAAGGGGACCTCAGTCTGGGAAGGCCTCTTGGAGGAGGTGAGCTTTAAGTAGGGTTTTGAAAAGGGGAAGAGAATTAGTTTGGTGGAGATGAGGAGGGAGGGCATTCCAGTACCACGGGAGGACGTGGCCCAGGGGTCGATGGCGGGATAGGCGAGAACGGGGGACGGTGAGGAGGTGGGCGGCAGAGGAACGGAGCCTGCGGGGTGGGCAGTGGAAAGAGATAAGGGAGGAGAAGTAGGAGGGGGCGAAGTGATGGAGAGCCTTGAAGCCTAGAGTGAGAAGTTTTTGTTTTGTGCGGAGGTTGATAGGCAACCACTGGAGGTGTTTAAGAAGGGGAGTGACATGCCCAGAGCGTTTCTGCAGGAAGATGAGCCGGGCAGCGGAATGAAGAATAGACTGGAGCGGGGAGAAAGAGGAGGAAGGGCGATCAGAGAGCAGGCTGACACAATAATCTAGCCGGGATATTACGAGAGCCCATAACAGTAAGATAGCCGTTTGGGTGGAGAGGAAAGAGCGGATCTTGGCTACATTATAGAGGTGAGACCGGCAGGTTTTGGTGACAGATCAGACGGGTGGGGTGAACAAGAGAGCCAAGTCAAAGATGACACCGAGGTTGCGGGCCTGAGAGACGGGAAAGATGGTGGTACTGTCACAGTGATAGGGAAGTCAGGGAGAGGACAAGGTTTAGGAGGGCAGATGAGGAGCTCAGCGGGCAGACATCCAGGTAGAGACGTCATGGAGGCAGGAGGAGATACGAGCCTAAAGAGAGGTGGAGAGAACAGGGGCAGAGATGTAGATGTGGGTGTCATCTGCATAGAGATGATAGTTGAAGCCGTGAGAGCGAATGAGCGCACCGAGGGAGGGAGTGTAGATGGGGTACAGAAGAGGGCCAAAAACTGACCCTTGGGGAACCCCAACAGTTAGAGGATGGGAGGGGGAGGAGGAGCCTGCGAAGAAGACCGAGAATGACCGGCCAGAGAGCTAAGAGGAGAACCAGGAGAGGACGGAGTCCGTGAAGCCAAGGTGAGATAAGGTGTGGGGAGAGGGGATGGTCGGCAGTGTCAAAGGCAGCTGAGAGGTAAAGGAGGATTAGAATAGAGTAGAAGCCATTGGATTTGGCAAGAAGGAGGTCATGGGTGACCTTAGAGAGAGCAGTCTCGGTAGAGTGGAGGGACGGAAGCCAGATTGGAGGGGATCCAGGAGAGAATGGGAGTTAAGGAATTCTAAGCAGCGAGTGTAGACGACTCGTTCTAGTATCTTGGAAAGGAAGGGTAGTAGGGAGATAGGGCGATAACTGGAAGGGGAAGTGAGGTCGAGAGAGGGTTTTTTTAGGATGGGGGAGACAAGGGCCTGTTTGAAGACAGAGGGGAAGAAGCCATTGGAGAGTGAGCGGTTAAAGATAGAAGTTAAGGAGGGGAGGAGGGCAGGGGCGATTGTTTTTATAAGGTGAGCGGGAATGGGGTCCGAGGCCCAGGTGGAGGGGGTGGCAGTTGCGAGGAGGGAGGAGATCTCCTCTGAGGATACTGCAGGGAAGGATGGGAAAGTAGGGGAGAGGGTTGGGGGGCGAGGCAAGAGGAGGAGGGGTGACTTTGGGGAGTTCAGACCTGAGTGTGTTAATTTTCGTGATGAAGTAGGTGGCCAGATCACTGGGAGTGGGGGGCGGGGAGGGGAAGGAACGGGGGCCTAAGGGGAGAGTTAAAGGTCCGGAACATTTGGCGGGGGTGACGGGCATGGGTGTCGATGAGGGAGGAGAAGAAGCTTTGCCTGGCGGAGGAGATGGCAGAGTTAAGGCAGGAAAGGATAAAGTTACAATGGATAAGGTCGGCTTGGTGCTTGGAACTTCGCCAGCAGCACTCGGCAGCTGGAGCATAGGAACCTAGGAGGCGGACAGAGGCAGTGACCCAGGGCTGTGGGTTAGTGGATCGAGAGCGGCGGAGGGAAAGAGAGGCGAGAGAGTTGAGATGAGTAGCGAGGGTGGAGTTGAGCGCGGTGACCTGATCATCGAGACTGGGAAGAGAGGACGGGGGGCAAGGTGGGGAGAGATGCTTTTGGAGAGATGGATGGGATCAAGAGAGCGGAGGTCTCTGTAGGGGAGTAGCAAAGATTCGCAGGGGGAGAGAACGTGAGAGATGAGGCAGGTGAGAAGGTTATGGTCTGAGAGAGGGATTTCGGAGTTGGTGAGGGAGGAGATAGTGCAGCGGTAAGAGATGACGAGATCGAGGGTGTGACCAAGTCGGTGAGTGGGGGAGGTATGGTGGAGCAGGAGGTCGGCAGAGTCGAGGAGAGATAGCAGGCGGGCGGCATAGGAGTACCGGGTACATCCATATGGTTGTTGAAGTCTCCGAGAATCAGAGTGGGCAGAGAGAAGGAGAGAAGGAAGGTGAGAAAGCGGTCTAGGTGGTTGAAGAAATTGGAGGTGGGTCCAGGAGGGCGGTAGATGACAGCTATAAGTATCTGGAGGGGGTGGTAGAGGCGAATGATAAGGGCTTCAAAGTAGGGGAAGGAGAGGGAAGGGGGAGGAGAGATAGTGCGGAAGCGGCAACTGGGGGAGAGAAGGAAGCCGACGTCTCCTCCCTTTCCGGTGAGTCTGGGGGAGTGTGAGAAGGAGAGGCCTCCGCTGGAGAGAGCAGCAGCGGAGACCGTGAATTCAGGAGTGAGCCAGGTTTCCGTAAGGGCGAGCAGGTTCCTTCCCAACCCTGCTCTCTGTAGCCGGGGTCCACAGATGGGCCACAATAATGGCTTCCTGGGACTTAGATCCTCCCCATTCATTCAGACCCACAAACCGAAAGCACATCTTCCCGTAGCCCCCACCACTCCGGGCCCCATGTGTCCAAGGACCCGCCGGGCACTGGAGCTGGTCCCTCCACTGCCTCATCCCAGGCTGAGGATGAGGTGGAAGAAGGTCACTCGGGCTTTCTGGAGAAAGAGAGACAGAGGCGGGGTCAGTGGGCCGGAGAGGCTGGGACCAGCAACTGAGACAAAGGGACTGGGAGGGGATCGGGGAAGCCACGGGCAACAGACGGGGAGTGACTCAACTCTCTGCACTGCAGGGTCCTCGTCCTTCATACGGATGACAACTGGGAGGAGGTGGTCGATCATTTCTTTCTGGAAGCCGGTCCGCTACTCCCTAACCCCACAAGGGCCATGGCTTCCAGCACTTCTAGGGCAGCGGCGCACACTCTGGCTCTCTCTTGCAGGGGAACCTGCAGCTGGGGTTACCAGAAGGAAGGGCTGCTGCCAAGCAAGGGGCTGGTGAGTCGGGCTGAGGATGGCTGCGTTGGAGAAGAGGCTGGGGCAGGCACAGCCCCGAGGTGGCTCTGAATGGGGGAAAGTGGGGATGAAGATTAGAGTAGAGCAGAGCAGAGCAGAGGACAAGTCTTCCTGGGGAAGAGTCAGAGGGTCCTGGGCTCTTGTACTGGGCTCTGATCCCCAGACTCCACCCTCAAGCCTCCAGATTCACAGTAGCGATGTAGGGACCCAGCAGGAAAACAATCTCCTGGAGGAGACTGCACAGGCCCTGCTGACCCAGGCTGTGGGCCTCCAAGTTACAATGGCCAGAGCAGCCAAGAGGGACTCCTCTTCATCCTTATGCAGTACCTCCAGGAGGGCCAGGAACTGGGTCCACAGCAGTGGCCCCTGAGCGGACGAGAGGAGAGAGCGGGTTAGGGAAAGGTTTTCACCCAAGACAGCCTCCTGCCCCGACTCACGCCCTCACTGAGGAGATAATGGGGGAGTGTGGTTCTCGTGCTGAGTACTCCCAGCCACGGCTCCCGGATGCTGGGCTCTGGGCTCTGGGCTCCAGGGCAGGGATGGACAGGCCCTCAGTTTCTCACATTTTCGGGATTCAGATGTTGACTGGTGAGCGCCTGTATACTGGTGACCTGCATTAAGGGGTCAGGTTCCTCCAGGTCACATCCACCAGGCCATTCCAGCAGATTCATTCATTCAATCATACTTATTGAGCGTTTACTATGTGCAGAGCACTGTACTAAGCGCTTGGAATGTGCAATTCAGCAACAGATAGAGACAATCCCTGCCCAATAACGGGCTCACAGTCTAAACGCAAAAAAAACCCCAAAACAAGTAGTCTGACGTAAATATCATCAAGATAAATCATAGATATACACACATCATTAACAAAATGCATAGAGTAACAAATAAGATATACAAATAAGCACAGTGCTGTGGGGAGGGGAAGGGGAAAGAGCAGAGGGTGGGAGAAGGGGGAATGGGGAGGGGAGGAAGAGCAGAGGGAAAGGGGGGCTCAGTGTGGGAAGGCCTCCTGGAGGAGGTGAGCTCTCAGTAGGGCTTTGAAGAGGGGAAGAGAGTTAGTTTGGCGGATGTGAGGAAGGAGGGCATTCCAGGACAGCGGTAGGATGTGGGCCAGAGGTCCACGGCGGGACAGGCGCCAACGAGGGACCGTGAGGAGGTGAGCAGCCGAGGAGCAGAGTGTGCGGGCTGGGCAGTAGAAGGAGAGAAGGGAGGTGAGGTAGGAGGGGGCAAGGTGATGGAGAGCTTTGAAGCCAAGAGTGAGGAGTTTTTGTTTCATGCAAAGGTTGATAAGCAACTACTGGAGGTAATAATAATGTTAGTATTTGTTCACGGGAGGGGAGTGACATGTGCTGCAAGGTGGCAGAGTCAGGACCGACTTCATGTTAGGGATCCAGATCAACTCCCAAGATAAACAGTGTGAGCGGATGGACCCCTGGGGCAGGTGGGCCCCGTTCCCAGGGAAGGGGAACGAGGGAGGTTCCTCCGAGCGAGGGCAGGGGCTGACTCGGGTCGTGGGGGTGGTGGTATTGGGCCACGGGCAGAGAGCAAAAGCAATGGGCTGACTCTTCCCAGCTCCTCCCTCCTCCCCCAGAGCCCTTCTCACCCCACAGTCTCTCCCAGGGCCCCATGCTCTGTAGTCTCTGCCCAGCTAGGATGGCCCCACTCTGCGTGGCACGGTCCCCGGCACCGCCACTTACCTCGACCAGGAACCCCATAATAATAATAATAATATTGTTGGTATTTGATAAGCGCTTACTATGTGCTGAGCACTGTTCTAAGCGCTGGGGTAGACACAGGGGAATCAGGTTGTCCCACGTGGGGCTCACAGTCTTCATCCCCATTTTACAGATGAGGTAACTGAGGCACCGAGAAGTTAAGTGCCTTGCCCAAAGTCACACAGCTGATAATTGGCTGATCCGGGATTCGAACCCATGACCTCTGACTCCAAAGCCCGTGCTCTTTCCACTGAGCCAATGGCCACGCACCTTCCCTGCCAGCACATCTTTACCAGGTAATTTGCCACCACCCTCAGGAGGCCACTCACAGTGGTAAACCTGGTCTGGACCAGAGTCCTGAGGGAGACATACAGCACAGCCGGCCTGAGTCAGGGAGTGTCCCGAGAACTCCTGGGCTGGGAGGACTGAGCTTGGAACAGGGAAGGGCCAGGCCAGAGATATCCTGATGATGCTCTGCCCGCCTGTGTTCTCCCCCAGTCCCATCCCCCAGGAGACCGCTGGGCCCCAGCTCCCGGTACTTGGCCAGCAGGACCACACCCTCCTGGGAGATTTCCAGGGACGAGAACAGGTCCCAGATGCCCTGCAGCTCCAAGGAGGTGAATATCCTCCAGCAGCCGTGGCTGGACAGGATCCCTTTCAGGGCCTCCAGGGACGTCCTGAGGAACAAGAGTGGAAGGGAGGGGAGGGGAGGGGAAAAGCGGTTGTCAGTCGCCCGAACTGGAGGATGATGAGGAATTACCTTTGTCACTGGGGACAGCACCACACTCCTCTCTCTATCGCAAATCTGGCATTCTCCTCCACTCATCTCTCGCTCAACCCACGTAGTCGATCCGTCACCAAATCCTGTCAGGTCCAACTTCACGACATCACTTCCTCTAGTATGTAGGCTCGGTATGGGCAGGGAACCTGTCCGCTAATTCTACTTTATCGTACACTCCCAAGCGCTTAGTACAGTACTCGGCACCACAGTACGCACTGAATGAACACTATCGATCGATTGATCACTAAAATCCGTCCTTGCCTCTCCATCTGAACGACTACCATGTCACTGTCAGCACTTTTTCTACGCCAGCTTGATTATCGCATCAGACTATTGGCTGATCCCCTGCTGCCTCCTGGCTCTTCCCAGTCCAGTCCAGTCCAGTCTTGACTTAGCTGCCCAGTTGATTTTTCCACAGATATGTCCCTGTTCATCAACAACATCCATCGGTCGCCCATCCAGCTCGGCATCAAACAGAAATTCCTTCTCATTGGCTTTAAAGCACTCAGTCACTTGACCCCTTCTATCTCTTACCTCCCCAATTTCCTACTCCAGCCCAGCCCGCACAATTTGCTCCTCTAATGCCAGGATACTACCTGAACCTCGAGCACACCTATCTCTCCACTGACCTCTCACCCACAGCCCTCCTCTGGCATGGAATGCCCTCCCTCTTCATATCCGACAGCCGATCACTCTCTCTACCTTCAAAGCCTTATTGAACCGTGTTGCCTTATGTGCCTTAATGAGGGCACATCTCCTCCAAGAGGCATTCCCCGACTAGGCACTCATTTCCCCTTCACCCACTCCCTCTGATTTGCCCTAGCACCTGGACTGGCAGACTTTATTCACCCCTCTCTCAGCCCAACAGCACTTATGTACATATCGGTCACCCGTCGCCGGGGACAGGTTCTTTCGGAATAGGCGCGGAGAGAGAGAGAGAGGCTGGAGATGGAAAACCTGAGTTTTGTATAGAATTTATTCCGCCGGGCGGATTGAATTAATTAATTATTTAGACGCGACAATCGGCCTTCCCTTTTGGGGGAAATATGGTGTTAAAGCTTCCCCTTTGGGAGGAATTTGGTGTTAAAGCTTCCCTAATGGGAGGATTACACTAGTATGTTACTCGAGTGTGGGCGGACACCAGGGCCCGCCCAGGAAGAGCTCGTTAATGGTTGACTCACAACGTCGTGAGGCGGCTAGTTCCCACGATGTGCGCACCCACTTGGGAGGAATCCACTTAAGCGTTCAATCTACTTATGCGCCGAACCCATTTAGGCCTTAGATTTACTTATGCGTTACACTCAGTCGTGCGTTAAACTCACTTGCGCGTTACACTCGCTTGTACGCTACCCACTTACGCACTAAACTCACATTTGCATTATATTCACTTATACATTGCCCGCTTATACACTAAGCTCACATATGCGTTACACTCATACATTACCCACTAATGCATTTAACCCAGTTATGTGTTACACTCACCCGTCCCGCGACCCCTGTCTCTGTGCGTTGTTCCTGGTGGCAGAATGGCGTCTGGTGCTCGGGACAGGGAGAGACACGTGGGTAGCTGTTGCTACCGCTGTGATCTTCCTAGAGAGAGACCCGAGCACCAGAGGCAACAGGTATTTATTACCTTTGGTTTGGGTGGTCCCCACTTCCTTCCTGTTCAATCTCCGCTCCCTTCCGCTCCCTTCCCTTCCATACTTTATTGGGTGGGCACGGAGGTGAGGGACACCTATCTTCCCGTCACGCCTCCTCTGGCCAGAGAGGTTACGTCACTGATGGCATTTTGACCCTTGGGTAGCCGGTGCCCAGGTCCACCTTGGCCCAATATCCCAAATTTATTTCTGTGTATTGATTTTTTTTGAATGTCTGTCTCCCCCTCTTGACTGTATGCTCAATGTGGACAGGAAATGTGTCTACCAACTCTGTTAGATCGGTAGTGCTTATTTCAGTGCTCTGCACACAGTGAGCACTCAATAAATATAATTTGTTTGATTGATTGATTGAGGATCGGGACACATCAGAACTGGCTCCAGGTACCACCCAACTGTACCAGAGGCCAATTGTCAAATTCTGCCAGGTTCAGCCCCTAGCCTGGCAGGGACCCCCAGGCCCTATAACCCCTTTCCCCCGTGTGCCCTTATCCAGGCACCAGCTTCCCTGGGCTCCTTCCCCAGTCAGAGTAGCAACTGTGGTCCAGCATTGTCAGTGGCAGATTTTCCCTGTAGAAGTTGCAGTCTGTCTCAAGGCAATGGCAGTACAGCTTCCTCCGTTTCGCTTGCTGCATCAGCCATTGCCAAGGGACTGGAGCAGGAATGAGCGACAGTTTCCTCGTCCCATTTAGGCCCATCTAAAGCCCATGCAATCTCTGCCAGGGACTCCCATCCAATGGGCTGACAACATTGACCCTGAGGACCGGGACCAGCCCCAAGCCCCCACCTCACCAGAAACCACCAGCCACATCAGCATGTGGCTGCAGCCACACGAGCAGACCTCTGGGCCATCCTCTCCTGTCCCACTTCCCTGCTCCGCTCACCTCCAGGGGCCGAGGTTGGAGGGCACGATGGGCTTTCTGGCCTCCTGCTTCTGGTCCTCCCGCAGGCCCAGCTCCAGCACATAGTGAACCTGAGTGATGAAGGCCAAGAAGAGCTGGGGGAAGAACTGGGTCATGGTCCTGGAGTACTCCTGGATGAAGAGTAGATCATACAGAGTGTTGGTGGCCTGAGGGGAGGATGTGCAGACTCAGCTTGGAGTTTCCCCCCACTGCCTTCTTTGCTCTCTGAGAAGCTGCTCGTCTCCTTACACTGTCCCCTCTGAACCCAGCCACGGCCCCTCTGGAGTCCAGGATCCCTGGGACCGATCCTGTCCCACGGCTCCCTTCACCTTGGGACACGTGAGCAGCCCCACCGGCCTTGGTCCCAGGAACCACCTTGCTTTCCAGGCTGGGAACTAAGTGAGGAAGTCATGAGGACACAGGGAGAAGGGGAGGGCTGCCCGGACACAAGGGAGAGGATCCTTTGCTCTGGGGTCAGCTGCGCCACTCACCTCCTCCCTCTGGGGTCGGTGTGGGGACTCACTGGGATGGACCCCGTCTTGCTCCCATCCCATTGAGCACCGCCACTGTTCCCCAGTGCCGGTCATTCCAGCACCCTAGACGTCAGGAATGCTATCACGTGGTAGGTAAGTTGGGCATGGGCCCCCACCACTTTCCAGACTTCCAGGGCCTGTCTGCAAGGGCCGCAAACCTGTCTCAACCTTCCCAGCCACTCTCAGTTCGGACCAGCCCCAGGAGCCAGAGCCCATAGCCCTTCCATTCCCGGATTTGGCCGCTCGGAAGAAGACGGGGTGGAGCCCGGTTGGGGACTGCAGGGATCCTGAAGATCAATCTCAGAGTCAGAAGCTCTGACCATTCATTCATTCATTCACTCAATAGTATTTATTGAGCGCTTATTATGTGCAGAGCACTGTACTAAGCGCTTGGAATGAACAAGTCGGCAACAGATAGAGACAGTCCCTGCAGTTTGACGGGCTTACAGTCTAATCGGGGGAGACGTACAGACGAGAACAATGGCAATAAATAGAGTCAAGGGGAAGAACATCTCGTAAAAACAATGGCAACTAAATAGAATCGAGGCGATGTACATTTCATTAACAAAATAAATAGGGTAATGGAAATATATACAGTTGAGCGGACGAGTACAGTGCTGAGGGGATGGGAAGGGTGAGGGTGAGGAGCAGAGGGAAAGGGGGAAAAGAGGGTTTAGCTGGGGAGAGGTGAAGGGGGGGTGGTAGAGGGAGTAGAGGGAGAAGAGGAGCTCAGTCTGGGAAGGCCTCTTGGAGGAGGTGAGTTTTAAGTAAGGTTTTGAAGAGGGGAAGAGAATCAGTTTGGCGGAGGTGAGGAGGGAGGGCGTTCCAGGACCGCGGGAGGACGTGGCCCAGGGGTCGACGGCGGGATAGGCGAGACCGAGGGACGGTGAGGAGGTGGGCGGCAGAGGAGCGGAGCGTGCGGGGTGGGCGGTAGAAAGAGAGAAGGGAGGAGAGGTAGGAAGGGGCAAGGTGATGGAGAGCCTTGAAGCCTAGAGTGAGGAGTTTTTGTTTGGAGCGCAGGTTGATAGGCAACCACTGGAGTTGTTTAAGAAGGGGAGTGACATGCCCAGATCGTTTCTGCAGGAAGATGAGCCGGGCAGCGGAGTGAAGAATAGACTGGAGCGGGGCGAGAGAGGAGGAAGGGAGGTCAGAGAGAAGGCTGACACAGTAGTCTAGCCGGGATATAACGAGAGCCCGTAGCAGTAAGGTGGAGAGGAAAGGGCGGATCTTGGCGATATTGTAAAGGTGAAACCGGCAGGTCTTGGTAACGGATAGGATGTGTGGGGTGAACGAGAGAGACGAGTCAAGGATGACACCGAGATTGCGGGCCTGAGAGACGGGAAGGATGGTCGTGCTATCCACGGTGATAGAGAAGTCTGGGAGAGGACCGGGTTTGGGAGGGAAGATGAGGAGCTCAGTGTTGCTCATGTTGAGTTTTAGGTGGCGGGCCGACATCCAGGTGGAGACGTCCTGAAGGCAGGAGGAGATGCGAGCCTGAAGGGAGGGGGAAAGGACAGGGGCGGAGATGTAGATCTGCGTGTCATCTGCGTAGAGATGGTAGTCAAAGCTGTGAGAGCGAATGAGTTCACCGAGGGAGTGAGTGTAAAGGGACCATCCCCCCCCCCCCCCCACTTCAGACCAAGCCCTAGTGGGAAGGAACAGAGCTAGGGGAAGCAGATACCAAGGAGGGCTCCGGAGTTGCTCCTGCTTGTGCCAGCCTACCAGCTGTATGGGGATGGGGCAGGGGGAAGGGCAGGATACCTGTCCAAGGGCACCAAGTGCTCTAAGAAGACCAGCACCATGGCCCGAGGATGGTGACAGGAGAGCAGAGTTAGGGCTTTCAGGAGAGTGGTCTTCTAGTCCAGGGTGCGGGAGGCGGGGAGGTGTAGATACATGCTCCTCCGGAGCTGGGCCACCTGGAGGGGAAGGGCATAACAGAGGGCTGGTGTTGGACTCAGATCCACCCTTGACTCACCACCACCCTCTTGGGCAGCTAGAAGTGAGTTGAATACAGGCAATGGGTTGTTGAATGAAGACAGATTTCACGTTAGTCACGGAGTGGTGCAAATCTTAAGGGATTGCAAAAAGATATGGAACGTTGCTGTGGATTGGCAATATTCCTCAGAGAGTTTGCCTTGACATGAGAGGGACTGGATTAGAGAGCAGTTAGTAGGGGTGAATAAAGTGAGCAAATCCAAGTGCAAGGGTGATGCGGAAGGGGATGGAAGAGGAGCAAATGAAGGCAGAGTCAGGGAAGGCCTCTTGGAGGAGATGTGCCTTTAGTAAGGCTTTGTACGTGGGGCGAGTAATTGTTCATTGGCTTCAAAGAAGGAAGGCCTTCCAGGCCAGGGGTGAGATGTGGGCCTGAGGTCTCGGCAAAGAGACAGGATGGATTGAGGTCGAGTGAGTAGATTGGCATTAGAGAAAGGAAATAATGATAATGATAATTATGGAATTTGTTAAGTGCTTCCTATGTGACAGGCGCTATATTACCGGCCACTTAGGTTGGACACAGTCCCTGTCCCATGTGGGGCTTACTGTCTCGATACCTATTGTAATGTTGAGGTAACTTGGGCACAGAGAAGTGAAGTGACTCGCCCGAGGTCACCCAGCAGACAAGTGGTGGAGTTGGAATTAGAACTCATTCCCAGGCCTGTGCTCTCTCCACTACACCATGATGCTTCTCTGTGCTGCAGGTGGGGTTGTAGTAGGAGAGCAGTGAGGTAAGGTAGGCAGGGGCTAGGTGATGGAGTGTTTTGAAGAGTGGTTTGGTTTGAAGTGAGGGTGGATGGGCAACCACTGGAGGTTCTTGAGGAGTGAGGAAACATGGACTGAACGACAGGAGAGTGAAGTATGGACTAGGATGGGGATAGTCAGGGAGCAGAAAGGTCAGCAAGGAGGCTGGTACTGTTATTGGAGCGGAATAAGAGAAGTGCTTGGATTAACGTGGTTGCAGTTTGGATAGATGGAGAGGAAAGAGTGCATTTCCCGATGTTGTGAAGGTTGCTCCGACAAGATTTAGTGATAGATTGTAGGCGTGGGTTAAATGAGGGCGATGAGTCCCGGAAAATGCTGAGGTTTTGGGCTCGGAAGACAGGAAGGATGATGGTGCTGTTAAGAGTGATGGGGAAAACAGCAGGAGGCCAGGGTTTAGATGGGAAGAGAAGGAGATATAAATTTGGGAAACATCCACATAGAATCATAGTCATTATTATTATTAGCATCATCATTATATTATGGCATTTGTTAAGCGCTTATGATGTGCCAAGCACTGCTTTAAGCCCTGGGTTAGATAGAAGGTAATCAGGTTGTCCCACGTGGGGTTCACAGTCTCAAACCCCATTTTATTGATGAGCCAACTGAGGCAGAGAAGTTAAGTTACTTGCCCAAGGTCACAGAGCAAAAAGAGGCAAAGCTGGGATTAGAGCCCAGGTTCTCTGACTCCCAAGCCCGTGCCCTTGCCACTGGCCCATGCTAGAGATGGTAGTTGAAGCCATTGGACTGAAAGTGTTCTCCAAGGGGGTGAGTATAGATGGCGAATAGAAGGGGACTCAGAATGACTCCCATCGTTAGGGGGTGGGAGGTAGAGGAAGGGCCCATGCAAGAGACTGAGAATGAGCGACAGAGAGATAGGAGGAAAACCGACATCGAATCCCCACTGACAGAGGAGGAAAATGTGACCTTGGGGTGACAGACCTTGCAAGAAGTGGGGCCTCGATATGGCCCTTGGAGCTCTGAGTCCCAGGCCCATGCCCATTTAGTTCACCATGGAATAGCGGCCAGACTCTGGCTAATGGTCGAGACTATAGATGTTAGCTTTGGGCCAAGATTAATGGTCCTATTCCTAAGCAGGTTACCCTTCCACCCCATTCCTTTCCACTTTACCAATCTTATGGCAGGGCAGGGCAGGGAAGTGGGAAGGGATGAGCCGCCCCCGGTGCCTCTGAGGACAATCCCGTCCAGCCCCATCTTTTCCTTCCGGTGATGTGTCCCGAGGGAAGTCTTACCTGATCTGCTGTGGCTCCGGACTTCTGCAGCAGGATAGGGAGGGCCCTGACTGCGTGTGGCTCACCCTGGTCAAGCTGGAGCTCTTCAAACCGGTCAGGACCTCCTGGATAAGGCCCCTCACCTGGACAGCTGTAAGATTCTTGGCCAAGGCCTGAAGAGAGAAGAGCCAGGTGAGGGAGACCCTGGGGATTGCCCCCCTGGGGAGGCTCTCTCAGAAGGGGCAGCGTTCTGAGAGAGAGAAATCTCGCTGTGAGAGCTGGGTCAGAGGGCCACATCTCTTCCCTGCACACCCTGCCCATCTGGGGGCCCTAGGGCTGGAGCTGCCCCTCCGCTTGGCCCCGGCCCTGACCCCACCTCTGGCTCTTCACCTCTTGTACTTCCTTGCTGATTTCCGCCTCCCCAGGTGCTGGAGCGACCTGAATGGAGTGCATGAAAAACACTGTCTTATGATATTACAGACACACCCTCCCTCCCTAGGAGTCTCGCCCGCTGGAAAAACTTTCCTGCGAGGGCAGGGAGAGCGGGATGAGTTAGTGATGGGACAGGAGCAGAGCGAGACTCCTGGGATAGGATGCTTTTGCCTGACCCTGGGCCCTCAGCGCCTGTCCGCCATCTCTCCCTTCTCCCCACCTGCCAGGCAGCAGGGAGGGAACTTCCACCCCTCCCATCCCACTGCCAATACTCACGTTCTCCCCTTTCCCCCTCCTCACTTTTCTGTTCGGGGTTTTCCTTCTTGGCCCAATCCTGATCCCAGACCCCTCTCTCAGGAGCAGCACTCACTGTCTGAGACGAGACCATCCAATTAACCAGTCACACCCTCTCCTCACACTAACCTCCTCTATCTAACCCCCCCTCACTCAAACAAAACTCCTCCCCGTTCACCCCACAACCACCCCGCACCACTCTAGCCTTCCCTCAACCACCCAAAAACCTAGTCAAATGTATAAAAACGAAATCCTCCTCTCGCCCTCTCTAAACTCCAATCTATGCTTTGCTCTCCAACAAAACAAACCACCACCAACCACCACTGATATCCCTCCACCACCACCACTACCAGAAGCAGCGTGGCGCAGTGGAAAGAGCACAGGCTTTGGAGTCAGGGCTCATGAGTTCGAATCCCAGCTCTGCCACTGTCAGCTGTGTGACTGTGGGCAAGTCACTTAACTTCTCTGTGCCTCAGTTCCCTCATCTGTAAAATGGGGATTAAGACTGTGAGCCCCACGTGGGACGACCTGATTCCCCCTGTGTTTACCCAGCGCTTAGAACAGTGCTCTGCACATAGTAAGCGCTTAACAAGTACCAACATTATTATTATTACCACCTCCTCTCTCTCAGACTCCAACCCCTCACAAAGCTCTCCCACCCTCGAGCTGGGCAGACCCTTCCTGGTCCAGTTGTGACATCACTGATGGATCACAATTCTGAACCCTGATGACCTGGTCCAGAGGAGTGAAGTATGTGGGTTGTGTTGTAGTTAGAAGAGAAGGGAAGTGAGGTAAGAGGGGACAAGAGGATGGAGTGCTTTAAAACCGATGGTGAGGAGTTTTTGACTGATATGGAGGTGGATAGGCAGACACTGGAGATATTTGAGGAGGGGGTTGACATGTACTGAACGTTTTTGTAGAAAGATGATCCGGGGCAGCAGAGTGAAGTATGGACTGGAGTGAAGAGAGACAGGGGCTGGTAGATCAGCAAGGAGCCTGATGGAGTAATCTAGGCAGGATAGTGATGATATTAACATGGAAAACCGTTTGGATGGAGAGAAAAGAGTCGCGTTTAGAGATATTGTCAAGTCGGGGCCTGCAGGATTTGGTGACGGGTTGAATAAGGCATTTGAATGAGAGAGAGGAGTCGAGCATGACGCCAAGGTTACAGGCTTGTGAGACAGAAAGGATGGTGGTGCCATCTACAGTGATGGAAAAGTTCAGGGAGAGGACAGGGTTTGGGTGGGAAGATAAGCAGCTTCTATTTTGAACATATTCAGTGGGAGGTGATGGGAGGAAATCCAAGTAGAGAGGTCTTGAAGGCAGGAGGATATGTGAGCCTGGAGAGAGGGAGAGGGATCGGGAGGGAGCTGTGGATTTGGAAATCATTCACATAGAGATGGGAGTTTGAGGTCGTGGGAGTGAATGAGTTCTCTGAGGGAATAAGTGTAGATGGAGAATAGAAGGGGACCCAGACCTGAACTGTGAGAGGCCCCCATAGTTAAGGAGTGGAGGCAGAAGAGTAGCCTGTGAAGAAGACTGAGAATGATTGAGAGCGTTTCTGCAACTCGAGCACAAGAGTGAAGAGGTGGACACTGCAGGTGATCCAGGGCCGCCAGCACTCTGTTGCATGGGTGAGGCTGGTATGGTGCCCCTCAGCTTCCTGTGCCGAAAGCTACTGACATAGGGTTGGAACAGCCTCTGTGACCCTTTTTCTGCATTGCCCTGGCAGGGAGTTCCAATGCATTCAGGGGAATGTGTTTATCCTGTCTGTGAGCTGCTCAGGGAGTGGATGAGTCTAGTGGTTGCTGTCTGGAGCCTATGCTCCACACACTGACATATTGAAAGAAAAGCTTGTGCATGTACGCACCAACATACAACTGTAGTGAAGGAGACAGGTATAGTGTATATATGTATGTGCATATATACACACATACATACATGCAATATATATGTACTCAAACACATTCACTAAACCTAGAGATGACAAGAATTCAAGGGTATTATGTTTGAAAGCAATTTTCCACTATTTTTCCAGGATATGTAAACTCTTGGGCCCAGACAAAAATCTGTTTTCAGAGATTGCTATGCCATAAAATTACATGTATACATGTTAACCACAAATGGAGCTAGGTGTCCCGGTCTAAGGAGGATTTCCTATTGCTTGAACAGAGGAGAGAAGCAGCTCGGCTAGGGAAGGGAGGGCAGTGTGGTGGTGGTGTCGCTATGATTGAAAGGGAAGGGAAGGGAAAGGATAGGCTGATGAGTTCAGGTTGACTATTATTGAGTTTTCAGGCCCTGGCAGGACATACAGCCAGATAGGGTTGTCCAGGAAGCAGGCGGAAGTGTGAGATGTAAAGGAGAAGAGAAGTCAGGGAAAACAAGGCCCATTTGATAGCACCACCAACCTTCCTGTCACATAAGCCTATAACCATGCCATTCTCCTCATCTAATCTCTCTTCCTCAACCCATATATTTAGTCAGTCCCCAACTCTTTTCCGATTCAACAACATTTCTAAAATCCACACTTTCCTCTCCATTCAAACTGCTATCTCATTAATTCGAGGGCTTATTCTATTCCAGCCTAATTATGGTATCAGCTTCCTTGCTGACCTCCCTGCCTCCTGTTCTCTCCCCTCCGGTCAGTGCTTCACTCTGCTTTTTGGATCATTTTTATATCAAATCTTCCAGCCCAGGTTTCCCTCCTCTCAAGAACCTCCAGTGGTTGCCTATCCACCCCCCATATAAATATAAATAAATGATGGTACTTGTTAAGCGTTTACTATGTTGCCAAGCACTGTTCTAAGTACTGGTATAGATAGAAGGTAATCAGCTTGTCCTAGGTGGGGCTCACAGTCTTAATCCTCATTTTACAGATGAGGTAAATTATTTGCCCAAAGTCACACAGCAGAGAAGTGGTAGAGCTTGGATTAGAATCCATAACCTCTGACTCCCAAACCTGTTCTCTTTCCACTAAGCCACGCTGCTTGCCATATTAAAGAGAAGCTCATGACCACCGGCTTTAAATCACTCAATCACTTGCTCCCTCCTACCTTACCTTGCTGTTCTCTAACCACAACTCAGCCCATACACTTCACTCCTCTAATGTCATCAACTCACTGTACCTTGATCTCATCTACCTCACCGCCTATTCCTAGCCACGTCCTTCCTCTGGCATGGAACAACCACCTTCTTCATATGTGACAGATAATTTATTTCCCCACCTTCAAAGCCTTTACTGAGGGTGCATTCTCCTCCAAAAAGCCTTCACTGACTAAGCTGTCCTTTCCTCTTTTCCCACTCCCTTCTGTGTCTCCCTTGTCCTTGAATCTGCACCCTTGATTCATTCCTCCCTCAGCCCTCCAGCACTCATGGACAGATCTGTAATTTATTTATTTATATTAATGCCTGTCTCCCCCTCTAGACTGTAAGCTCACTGTGGACAGGGAAAGTGCCTACCAACTCTGTTATATTGTACTCCCAAGTGCTTAGTACAGTTACTCTTCACATAGAAAGCACTCAATTAAATATGATGGATTGGTTGATATGGACCCAAAGTGTCGCCTGTCAGCTTTGAAGATGCTTACAGGCACCAGTGTGGTGAAGACCACAGAGGATGGGCCAACTTTCTCTGAGTGAAAGCCCTGCAGAGAAGTTAGCCCAAGGTAACAGGAAAGGCAATTTGGAAAGCACTGGCAGCACCTCTAGGGCCCTCTGCTCATTGGCTCATGGGCAGATGGGGAGCGGGGGGGAAGAGTGCAGGCACGGATGGCCAGTGGGGGAGAGTGAAGTGTTTCCCAATCACCTTTATTAGTGTGTCTGTTGCATTGTTGCTCCCCTGAGTACAGAGTACAGAGGCCGAAGGCAGGTAAGCTTCATTTCCATCACCGATTCTTCATCAAGAAACTGTCACCCACATTTCTATAACTATGACGGAACTAAGTTCTTACTAGGCCTCAGGTTCTGTGCTTAACACTATGGCAGACGTTCCCCAGCCTACATGGGGTTCACCAGTTTGACAGAAAGAGCAGGTTTTGTATTTTATGAGACTCTGCCCCAGTGGGGAGGGAAGGGGCTTGGGGGTGGGGTGGGAAGGGGCAAATGACTTTACTTCTCTGTGCCTCAGTTCCCTCGTCTGTAAAATGGGGATTGAGACTATGAGCCCCACGTGGGACAGGATCCAATTTGCTTGTATCCACCCTGGAAGCTATGCTGTCGATAGCACCCTACTAGAAGGAAGTGAAGAAGATTTGAAGGGCTTATTCTTAAAAGTTAAGAAACAGAGCAAAAAAATGGGCCATTTGTCAGGAAAACAGAGATTATGACACCCAGAAGTATTAGCCCATTTGTAGTGGATGGAGAGAAGATTGAAGTGGTTGACAGTTTTCCTCTCTTGGGATCCAAAATCAATAGTAAAGGAACGAGTAGCCAAGAAAGAGGCCAAAGATTAGTGTTACTAAGATTTGCTACGAAGAGCCTGGAATGTGGTCTTGTAGAGATTTTTGTGAATATCATAGGCTGCCCCAAAAAACAAATGGATTTTGGGACAAATTAAGTCACAGTGGTCTTTTGAAGGCCAAATCACTCGACTTAGATTAACGTATTTTGGACACACAATCAGGAGGACTATCTCTGGAGAAGACACTAAAACTAGGAAAAGTCCAGGGAAAAGGTGGAAGAGGCAGACCAGCAGCTAGTTGGATAGAGGCCATAACAACGATAATGGAAGAACCGTTAGAAAGGTTACAGATTAAGGCAGAGGATAGGACGTTCTGGAGAAAATATGTCCATAGAGTCGCTATGAATCAGAAACGACTCGACGGCACTTGATAATAATAATAAACCTCAGGGCACAGTACAGTGCTTGGCACATAATAAGTGCTTAGAAAATACCACAATTATGATTATCATTAGATGATATAGAGAAGCAGCGTGGCTCAGTGAAAAGAGCACGGGCTTGGGAGTCAGAGGTCATGGGTTCGAATTCTGGCTCTGCCACTTGGCAGCTGTGTGACCGTGGCCAAATCACTTAACTTCTCTGTGCCTCAGTTCCCTAATCTGAAAAATTGGGAATGAAGACTGTGAGCCCCACGTGAGACAACCTGATTACCCTGTATCTACCCCAACGCTTAGAACAGTGCTCTGCACATAGTAAGCGCTTAATTAATACCAACATTATGAAAAACTCGTCAGGTGCTCATTTGGCGTCTCTCAGCGGTGTCTGAGCCCTCCTGATTGCCCCCTGATGGCAGTAGGCGTTGTTCAGGGAAAGTGTGGAGGATCGAAAATACTGACAACTAGAGAAGTCCTAGATAGACAAATAAATACATGAATAAATAATGGCAACATAACATGAGTGAGAATCATATTAAGGTGAGGTGCATGAAGAAACTGTGGGGAAAATAAACCCCTAAATACATGGCATAAACAAGAATCCATTCCCACAAAAGTACTGCATGAGTGCTTCATGCATTAATCCAGCCACAAACATTCATAACCAAGAATGGTTTGCTCAGCAGAGGGCAAAAAACGGATGCAAGCATTAATCCATTCTGCCCAAGATTGCCAAATGCTAGTAATGGATTTCTGCTTTGCGGCTATGGGCAAAATCTTTATTTGACCATACTTGATGTTGGCTTGTTCTCAACTTTGGGCTGTGGGAGACAGGGAGAGAGTAAAGAACAACAGGTTTACAAACAAGCAAAAAGAAACACTTCTTCACTCTGCAGGGGTAAGCATGTGGATTTTATTTCCTGGGGAAGTTTCTCGGTCAAAACTCTCAGTCAGTTGAAGAAACATTTGGATAAATTATTGCCTAGGTTATATTACCAGAGGGAAAGGTTGAAAGTATTGGGAAATTCACCCCTAACCATGAGGATGGGCATTCAGAAGAACAAATACCATGCGGCTTCTTCAGGACCTGTCTGCAAAAGAATCCTGAACTGGAAAACTCTGAAAAGTGACACTTTTAGACTCTCATACTTGAGTAGAGATAAAGTAGATGTCGACAGTGAGTCGTTGTCTTTACACTGTAAGTTTGCCGTGGGCAAGGAATGTGGCTGTTTATTGTTATACTGTACCCTCCCAGTTCTTAGTATAGTGCTCTGTGCACAGTTAGGGCTCAATAAGCACTACTGAATAAATGATTGAAGGAATGAATGAAGTTATAACCGTCACTTGAAATTGGAATTTGCAAATTCGGGGGGATCATGCCATGACATGGTTCCACCACAACTGAGAAAAACAAACGGCAACAAGTGCATCCCCTCTGTGCCACTGGGGGACCTGGCTACCATCCTGCTTTGTACGTACCACCTGACATCTCTGAGGAATGGGCATCACATTTTTCCACGCCACTGAGGAGACTCCATTTCAAACCTTGCCTTCCTCTATCCCAAAGGGATAGATCAAAACAGCCACAGCCTAAGGCCACCACAAAATCTGGAGAAGACTGATGGGATTGTAGAGGTTGCTGTGGATGTGGGAGCACCTGTGCCATAAGAATTCTCCAATTCTTCTCTTCTTGCCACAGCACCCTAATGATTTTGTCTATTTTTATTTGTTCATTTGTCCTTGCTTTTTACATTGTTTTAGTATTTGATTGTTTTTATTGCTTCTTACGTGCCTATCACAAGTCACCTCACCCTATTTATACTCTTAGATGGTGAGCCCCTTGAGTGACAGGCGGTATGTTTAATTCCCACCTAGGTATTCATTCCCTGTGCTTACTACAGTGCTCTGCACCCAGCAAGTGCTTAGTACTTTTTACTCGCAGTAAAAAGCATTTTAGTACTTAATACTATTACTACATGAGTTACAGACTATATTGCAGTCACTTCTTCTAGAAGGCAGGATTGAGTTCTTGAAGAATCTACATTAAGGAAAATTAGCACCTTTGGAAAAACACATTGTTAGAACAACATTCTCTAATTCTCCTGCCATGTTCTATGAATAGGGTGGAATTACCAAAGGCTGGGACTGGGCCTTCATTATCTAGTGGAATACCCTCTCGTGGTGATTTAGTTTAGTGCCTGACACTTAGTAAGTAGTTAACAAATACCATTAAAAAAACTCCCAAACTATTTGTGTTAATCACCTCTCCATCACCACCCTCCAATGAAGGTGGGCTAAATGAAAAGAAAAGGAAGCTGAAGTAGAGGTGATTAACACAAAGTTTTTCTTTTTAATATGGTATTTGATTGCTGTCATTTTCGATGACAAATTTGGTGGTTGTGTTTCCAGGGGTTTATAGAAGAAGATAAAGCAACCAAGGAAGAATGGAACTGAACATTAAGTGAGATTTGGGTAATTTAAAAAGCCCCTTTATAAAACGCATAAAATTAGTTACAATACTAATCACAGTTCGGAAAGTGATACATTTCAGGAATGAGAAAAGCCAGCTTGAGACTTTATGATCTATCTTTCTAACTATGATGATATTGGCATCCTCTTCAGAATAGTTTTGGTATGAGTGGGATAACTATTAATAATAATAATGTTAGCCATTTAGATGGAGTTGGGAAGCAAGTGTGTGACTGGCACTGATTTTCTTAATCAGATTTGCATCCAGTCACCGTCCATGGATTCCGGTCTTTATTTAGTCACGAAAAGACAGTTGTCAGAGCAGACTTCCCAATACCCTCTGCTGTAAAGACTGGAAAACTGTTCATGCAATTTGGTTTTCGGTACAAATGCTCCTCTCAAAGCCCATTTCATATATTATTTCCATTTAACGATGTACCTCTGACATTTATAGAGTAGGTAATGATTGTGCTTTCCTCAGAGTTTGTTTAATGCAGAGTTTTATTTTATTTTATTTTATACGGTTTGATTTTATGTAGAGACTTACCAAATCATACAAAGAATAATGATTATCGAACACTTGCTTTGTGCCAGGTACAGAGATAGATGTAAGATTATCAGATCAGACACAGTCTCTATCCCACATAGGGCCCACAGGCTAAGTGAAAATAACAATGATGATAAAATTAATAATAATAATTGTGATATTTGTTAAACACTTACTATGAACCGAACACTGTACTAAGTGCTACACTGGATATTAGATTATCAGATTGTACACAGTCCCTGACTCAAAGGGAATCCTTAGTCTAATAAATATTTATGATTATAATAACAATAACAATAAATGATAATAGTGATAATTGCACTATTTGTTAAGTACTTACAATGTGCCAAGCACTGCTTTAAGCACTAGGGAATACACAATCAATCAATAATATTTATTGAGTATTTACAATGTGCACAACACCATACTAAACACTTGAGAGAGTACAATATTACAGATAATCAGTCTCTGATCCACATCGGGCTCCCATTCTACGTAGGAGGGAAAACTTGGGTTTACCACCATTTTACTGATAAAGAAACTTAGATACAGAGAAGTGAAGTGACTTGCCAAAGGTCACACTGCAGATGTGACAGAACTGGGATTAGAACCCAGGTCCTCTGGCTTCCAGGTCCAGGCTCTTTCCATTAGACAATCCTGTTTCTCTAAGAAGCAAAGCTATTACCTATTTCTTCTCATAGTAATAATAATAACGGTATTTTTCAATCCCTTACCATGTGCCAAGCACTGTTCTAAGCACTGGGGTAGATACAAGTAACTAGGATTAGACACAGTCCCTGTCCCACAGGAGATTCACAGTCTTGATTCCCATTTTAAAGATGAGGTAACTGAGGCGCAGAGAAGTGAAGTGACTAGCCCCAAGTTACAAAGCAGGCATGTGGCAGAGCCGGGATTAGATCCAGGTCCTTCTGAGTCTCAAATCTATGCTCTATGCCATATGAGTAAGTATTTGATTTTGATTCTATGCTCTTTATTGTCTGAAAGAGGCCTGTGATCACCCCACAGGGAGGCGCCTTCTGAGAATTTGTAGAGTCTTGACTCTTCTCCTCTGCCCATACTCAAGCATGGCACCACTGCTAAATGACCTAACACCCAGGGTGTGATCCACTTTATGGCCCTGTTTGGGAGTGTGGCTAAGGGGATGGGGCCTACCATCATTTCTTGATTTCCCGGTTCCCCTCTTAGTTTAGTCTAAGCTAAAGCCCGGGGAAACAGAGTGAGACCAGTGGCTGAGGAGGCTCTTTGATCCAAGGAAGAATCCAGAGCAGGTTTCTTCTTCCCTCTCCATGGGGACAGCTGGTGTTTATCAAGTGGAGGGCAGAAATGAACTATGGGAAGAAACATACGGATGGAAACCAAGGGGTCTACTTGAAGACTGATTACAACTAAGGAATGGATTTTTTCAAATTAAAAAAAAATCTGGCAAATTATTGAATTATGCTGTCGAGTCATTTCCAACCCATAGCGACACCATTGACAAATCTTTCCCAGAATGCCCCGCCCTCCATCTGCAATCGTTCTGGTAGTGTATCCACAGAGTTTTCTTGGTAAAAATATGGAAGTGGGTTACCAGTGCCACCTTCTGTGCAGTACACTCAAGTCTGCACCCTCGACTATCACCCAAGACGCTGCTGTGCCCAGCATGGGTGAGTTTTGACTTTTAAAATAATCTGTGCCTCAGTTTCTTCATCTGTGAAACAAATGTTCTCCCTCTCTGTAGGACTGTGAGCCCTATGTGGGATAGGGACTGTGTCCTACCTGGTAATGTATCTACCAACTCTGTTGTGATTTAATCCCCCAAAGTAGCTTATTACAGTGCTGTGCACACAGTAAGCGCTCAAAAAATACCATTGATTGATTCATTTACCTCATCTTTTAGAAGAGAGCTTGGCACTTAGTTTAACAAATGCTACTATTATTATTACTATTATTATTATTGTTATTATTACATTTGGGTGAAATGATGGGTTGAATTTCACAAATTTGGGATCTCACTTTACTTTTTTTGGTGATTCACAAATATCCACAGTGAATATTTGGTAATATTCTTCCCTTTCAGCATTTGCAAATGAAGGGCCAACATTAATTCATTCATTCAGTCATATTTATTGAGCACTTACTTGTGTGCAAAGCACTGTACTAAGCTTATTGGAGAGTACAATATTACAATAAACATTATTCCCTGCCCAAACAAATGCTCAACAGCTAGCTGTTGGCATTCAAATCTCCGTTAAAGCAAACAGATTTAATTCAGTTCTTTGGACTCTGGAATCAACAGAAAATTTAGCAGTATCCAAATCTGGGATATGATGGGTAGTTAGGGGACTCTATTTAGGGGTGAGAAAATAATGACATCTTCAAAGCCCTACTAAAGTTGTATCTCTTCCGAGAATCCTTCCCCGACTCACCTCTCATCTCCCTACCCTAATTTTCCTCCCTTCTGCATTGTCTATGTATTTGAGTCTGTGTGCCCTAAGCACTTTGATTCTTCCCCACCTCACTTATGTCCACATCCTCATACTCTGCTGCTTCCCCTCTCTGTAATAAGGAGCAGCATGGTGTAGTAGATAGAGTTGGTAGGTTGTGGGTTCTAATCTTACCTTTGCCACTTGTCTGCTGCATAACCTTGAGCAAGTCACTTCACTTCTCTGTGCCTCAGTTACCTCATCTCTAAAATGGGGATTGAGATAGAGAACCCCATACAGGATAGGGACTGTGTCCAACCAGATTTGCTTATATCAACCCCGGTGCTTAGTATGGTGCCGGGCATGTTTTAAGTCCCCATTTTATAGATGAGGAAGCTGAGGCCCAGAGACAGTAGGTTCATTCATTCATTCAATAATATTTATTGAGCGCTTACTATGTGCAGAGCACTGTACTAACCCCTTGGAATGTACAATTCGGGAACAGATAGAGACAATCCCTGCCCCTGACGGGCTTACAGTCTAATCGGGAGAGACAGACAAAAACAACAGCAATAAATAAAATCAAGGGGATGCACATATCATTAACAAAATAAATAGGTTAATAAAAATATATACAAATGAGCACGAGCACAGTGCTGAGGGGAGTAGAAGAGAGAGGGGGAGGAGCAGAGGAAAAGGGGGAAAGGGGCTTAGTTGAAGGGAGGTGAAGGGGTTGCAGAGAGGGAGCAGAGGGAAAAGGGGAAGCTCAGTCTGGGAAGGCCTCTTGGAGGAGGTGGGATCTCAGGAGGGCTTTGAAGAGGGGAAGAGAGTTTGGCGGAGGTGAGGAGGGAGGGCGCTCCAGGACCACGTGAGGACTTGGCCCAAGGGTCGACGGCGGGATAGGCAAGAACATGGGACGGTGAGGCGGTGGGCGGCAGAGGAACGGAGCCTACGGGGTCGGCAGTAGAAAGTCAGAAGGGAGGAGAGGTAGGAGGGGCAAGGTGTGATGGAGAGCCTTGAAGCCTAGAGTGAGAAGTTTTTGTTTCGTGCAGAGGTTGACAGGCGACCACTGGAGGCTTTTAAGAAGGGGAGTGACATGCCCAGAGCGTTTCTGCAGGAAGATGAGCCAGGCAGCGGAATGAGAAGCAGCG
>NW_024396824.1:376999-459794 GCF_004115215.2 Ornithorhynchus anatinus
GCCCAGCCTGATTATCTTGTATCTGCCACAGCACTTAGAATATTGCTTGTCACATCGTAAACGTTTACATTAAAACGACAACAACAAAAGCCAGCTATTGAGAAGGAGTAGAAGGAGGGGGAGTGAGAAGCTGGAGAGGAGCTGGCTTTGGTCGGGTTGGACTTATCTCCATCACCGTGTACCTCAGGAAACTGAGGTGACATTAAGTGTCCTGCCCAGGATTATATAAACAGACTAGTGGTGGAGCATGGATTAGAACCCAGATCCTCTGACTCCCAGCTCCGTGCTCTTTCCGCGAGGCACCCCAGAGTCCCAGTTAAAACGGCGGGAGAAACACTGCCCCCCAAAGCCCCATTTTCCCGAGACGCGACTCCATCCTTACTCACTCATCTCCTTCACTTGCATGACAGTTCGAGTCTAAGGCTGAGGCCACCCCTTATCAGCCCTTTTCCTCATCTCTCCCCCTCCCCCAGAGGATGATTAATCTACAAGTGTGTGGTTGTTTGTGGTTGTGTGTGTGAGTTACCCAGTTTTGATTTCTTCTGACGGTCCAACTGGGAAGGCTCTGGAAAGGCCCGTTTCCACACCCCTGTTGTCCTGATAATCGGACAAGTTGAACCCTGAGTTCTCCCCCTGATGATCCACTGGTAAATCACCATCCGAGATGGCCAATCAGCCTCAGTGCCGTGTCTGGCTGATCCACGATGGCTCCGAGGTCCTTCTCCCACCGGCTCTGCTGTGACCCCGGCCTGCGTGATAGATGTGAGTGTGTGTGTGTGAGTGTGTGTGTGTGTGTGTGTGAGAGAGAGAGAGAGAGAGATAGAAAGAGAGAGAGAGAGATGGAAAGAGAGAGAGAGCGTCACTCCTATTGCAAGTGTCTCACAGGGTCACAGATGTTCCAATAACAAAGTCTCTAGGAGCCCACTCCCTGTCCTTTTGTACTTCATTTAGGTGTGTCTCTATTAATAATAATAATTGATTTATTTGTTAGGTGTTTACTATGTGCCAGTCACTGCACTAAACGCTGGGGTGCATGCAAGCAAATCAGGTTGGACACAGTCCCTTTCCCACAAGGGGCTCACATTCTCAATCTCCATTTTACAGATGAGGAAACTGAGGCCCAGAGAAGTGAAGCTATTTGCCCAAGGTCACGCAGCAGAGTGGTAAAGTTGGGATTAGAAGCTATGACTCTCTGAATTCCAGGCCCATGCTCCATCCACTATGCCATGCTGCTTCCTCATAATTATTATTATTATTATCAAGTGTCATCGAGTCATTTTCGATTCATAGCGACTCCACAGATGTAATTTCTCCAGAACTTCATGTCTTCTGCCTTAATCTGTAGCCTCGCTAACAGTTCTTCCATTATCGTTGTTATGGTTTCTATCCATCTAGCTGCCGGTCTGCCTCTTCCACGTTTTCCCTTCACTTTTCCTAGAATTAGTGTCTTCTCCAGAGAATTAATCCTCCTCATGAGGTGTCCAAAAGATGCTAATCTAAATCGAGTCATTTGGCTTTCCAAAGACCACTTTGGCTTAATTTGCTCCAAAATCCATTTGTTTGTTTTTCAGGCTGTCCATGGTATTCTCAAGAAGTGCCGCCTTTACCTCATCTGTAAAATGGGGATTGAGACTGTGAGCCCCATGTGGGATAGGGACTGTGTCCAATCTGATTATCTTGTAATAACGATGATGATGGTTTTTGTTAAATGCTTACTGTGTGCAAAACACTATTCTAAGCGCTGGGGTAGATACAGGGTAATTAGGTTGTCCCGCGTGGAGCTCATAGTCTTAATGCCCATTTTACAGATGAGATAACTGAAGCCCTGATAAGTGAAGTGCATTGCCCAAGGTCACACAGCAGACAAGTGGCGGAGGGGGAATTAGTACCCACGTCGTTGTCTTCCCATGCCTGGGCTCTTTCCACTAAGCCACGCTGCTTGCCCGTTACATAGTAAGAACTTCAATTCCACCAAAAAAAGGCACTGTACTAAGCCCTGGGGTACATACAAGATAATCAGGTTTCTCACCAGATTTACAGTCTAAGTAGGAGGGAGAACAGGTACTGAATTCCATTTTGCTGATGAGATAACTGAAGTACAGACAAGTGAAATGACTTGCCCAAGTACACGCAGCAGGTACATGGCGGACTCGGGATGAGAAACCAGGTCCTCTAACTCCCAGACCCGGGCTCTTTCCATTAGGCCATTGTGCTTTTCCATATTCTTCTTCTCCCTCTAGAATGTAAGCTCGTTGTGGGCCGGAAATGTGTTTACCAACACTCTTGTATTGTACTCTCCCAAGCCCTGGGTTCAATGCTTTGCACACTAAGTGCTCAGAAAATTTCATCGATTGATTGGTTGACTGACTGTCTTAAAACTGCTGGTGAAGAATGACTACCACTACCCTATAGAGTGAAAACTCCTTAGTGCAGGGATCATGTCCACCTACTCTATTGCACTGTACTCTCCCAAGCGCTTGGTCCAGTGCTCTGCATAAAGTAAGTAATAAATAAATACTATGGATTGATTGATTGACTGATTACTCATAGGGTTTCAGACAGATGTTGTGCTCTGTGGAGAGGGAGAAAACTGGATTTTGGAGGCAATTTCCCTGCTCCGAATTCCCAACTTTGTCCAACACCAACGTACCCTGACTCTCCCTGGTGCTGCTTTGATGGAGTTTTCAGGCTTAACGACCCTCTCCAGAGAAAAGACAGTATAACAGAAGTCCGTTTCCCTCTTTTCTTCCCCATTCATCAAACATTCAGTCAGTCACTGGTATTGTTTGAGAACGTCTTGTGCACAGAACACTATATTACGCTCTTAGGAGTGTATGATATAGAGACAGGATTCATATGAGGAGGAAATCGGAAACACAAAACCGAATGACTTTGTGGACAGAGATTGATTTCCTAAAACTGAACATTTTAGAGACCGGTTATGAAATGATTTTCTTTTTTTTTTAAAAAAAATAAGGTTTTTATTAAGCACTTACTACATTCCAGGCACTGTATTAAAACGCTGGGGTAGATACAAGAAAGTGAAGTTGGACACAGTCCCTGTCTCCAGAGGCTCAGAGAAGCTAGCACCCTTCCTTGGCTAATCCCAGCTCTACCACTTTTCTACCGTGTGACCTTGGACAAGTCACTCACTTCTCTATGCCTCAATTCCCTCATCTGTTAAATGGGGATTTAGACTGTGAGCCTAATATGGGACAGAGATTGGTAAGCGTTAGAGGAAAAAAAAAGATTTACAGATGACTAGACAAAGATTAGCTTAGTATAGCTTGATTCACCCATAGGAAATCCCATTTATTGAATTCTTGAATGGGGTCCAACCTGATCGATTTGTATCTACCCCAGTGTCCTAGTAAGTGTGCAAATTACCATAAAAAAACCACTCAATTCTCCTCCTCCATCTCATTGGCTCCTCCTCTACCTTACCAAAAATGTCCTGCAAGGCTCTGTTAATAATGACTGTGGTATTCATTAAGCGCTTACTATGTGTCAAGCACTGTACTAAGCACTGGGGTGGATATTAAAGCAATCAGGCCCCACGTGGGGCTCACGGTCTAGTCTATCCACTAGGCTATGTTGCTTCCAGTTTGATCCTCACCCCATAGCACTTTTGTACATTCCCTCTAGGTTATACGTTCGATGTGGGCAGCGAAGGTATCTCTGTTGCATTCTACTCTCCCAAGTGCTTAGTACAGTGTTCTGCATACAATAAGCGCCCAACAAATATTGTTGATTGATTGAATAATGTCTGTCTCCCCCTCTAGACTGTAAACTTGTTATGGACAAGGAACATGTCCACTAAGTCTGTTGTACTGTACTGTCCCTAGCGCATAGTACAGTGTTCTGCACATAGTAAGTGCTCAATGAGTACCATTGACTGATTGATTAATGTCTGTTCCCCCTTTACACTATTAGCTTATTGTGGGCAGGGAATGTGTCTCCCAACTCTGTTGTATTGTACTCTCCCAAGTTCCTAGCACAGTGTTTTGCACATGGTAAGCGCTCAATAAATACAAGTGATTGATTGATTAGTGTCAGTCTCCCCGTCTACACTACAGCTCACTGTGGGTAGGGAATGTGGCTCCCGGCTCTATAATACTGCACTTTCCCAGAGACTTAGTACAGTTGCTTGACACACAGTAAGCGCTCAGTAAATACTATAGATTAATTGATGGAGAAATGACCAGACAACGTCAGTTTCCATAGTGACCCATCCCACAGGGAAGATAAGCACCGCTGAATTTAAGCCAATGGTTTTGAACAAAATGGCTGCCACAATTCAGAGAGACTGAATGGAAAGGGGATCTTGGTTTTTTGTCGTTTTTTTTTCTGACTGCAGACTTACTTCTGAGTAATGCCACAAAGCTGAAGCAGTTCCTGTGAGATCAGAAATCCCGACCATAGTCCGATAATCATTAAAGTGTCATTTCAACTTAATTCAAAGAGGAAATGACTTCTCTCATGAGAAACGACCTTCAAAACGCCACAAACGAGACCCTGGGAGAGTGATTAAAGATGGAATTTAAATCTTTGGGGCCATAAAGTAGAAGAGTTAATCTACATAACAGCCCTCTTAGGTGCCTGAAGAGAGAGTTTTAACACATCCTAAACCCTAAAGCCTAATTAGTATTTCCTGCTGGATAGAAGAAGAGGAAGAATTCATGAAATGGGGGTTCCTATGGGTGGATCAAGCTATACTAAACTAATCTTTGTCTAGTCATCTCTATTTTTTTTTTTTATTCTAACGCTTACCAAGAGCGAGACTGGGATCAAAAGTGACGTGGCTTCCTTCGCCCCACGATCCGTACGGACACCATCTCTCTGTTTTCCAATTTAAGGCTAATTGTCGAAGGGGTTTTGGGTTTTGGATCATGAGTGTCTTCTGACCTTACTTCTATGGGGAGCCGATATTTGTGCTGTCTCCAGTTTCTCGTAGGCCTGCAGTAGACAAAAGAGATGACACCGCCCAATTCTCGTGGCTGTGAAACCCATAAAGAACCCCTCCGCTTTCTTCGGGAGAATGAAAGCTCCAAGAATGTTCTGCCCTCGAGAGCAGATTTTCTTCTTTCTCTCTCATGTGCAGGAGAGCAAGGTGAGCCAACAGTTGGGATTCCACAGATTCGATTAAAAAATACCTTAGAGTATTTTTTAAAAGTGTTTGTTAAGTGCTTACTATGTGCCAAGCACTGTACTGAGGATTGGGGTAGGTATGAGGCTGAACACGGTCCTTGTCCCACACGTAAGCACAAGCGAGTAGATTAAGAAGAGGAAAGATGAGGGAGAACCCGGTCGATGTAGCTGTTCCTTATTGTTGACCCCATTCTTGAAGGGAGGGGAGATGTTTTCTGTTGAGGACGCTCCACTGATGAGTGTCGATTACAGCTTCGCACAGTGCTTGGCTTAATTAAGACCACAATTAATAGTCTCATTATTGTTAGAAGACCAAATCATAGGGCACATCAGGTATCAGAGAATTTTCCCAATTATCACAAATCCAAAGATAGTGGACCTATTGAGCACCTCCTACAGTCTTGAAAACAGTCTCTGAAAGAATGATGACTTATACACCTCTCTGTGTGTTATTATACCTCCCTAGCTAACGTTGGCATTATCTCAGGCTTTTTTTGCGATGTTCAGTCGCTGGCATGATCCTTTGATTCCTTTAGACTAAAACCTCGTGGTGGCCTAGGAATGTTTGACGATGATGGCATTTGTTAAGCGCTCACTATGTGCCAAGCACTGTTCTCTACCAACTCTGTTGTGTTGCTCTCTCTCAAGCGCTTTGCACAGTGCTAGTAATGTCTGTCTCTCCCTCCAAGCTCGTTACGGGCACAGAGGTGTCTGCTATACTGTTCTATTGTACTCTCCCAAGCTCTTAGTAGGGTGCTCTGCACACAGTAAGCACTCAATAAATACGATGGACTGGCTGACTGAAGTTTGGAAGCTCTTGATGTCCTTCTGCCCGAGCTTTTAGATCCCAACTACTGGATCCAATTTGTCCTCATTTGCGGTGTCCCCATGCTCTTCCCTTGCAGTCCAAGATGGCGTCAAGTTGGCAATGAGGAATCAAGCCACTGTGACAGAATTCATCCTCCTGGGTCTAACCGATGACACCTCCTTGAAGGTTTGCCTTGTCTCCTTTTTACTCCTTGTCTACCTGCTGAGCGTCACCAGCAATCTGACCATCATTGCCCTGACCTTCCTGGTCCCCCACCTTCACACCATTATGTGTTTCTTCCTGCGTAATTTCTCTCTCATGGAAGCCTCGTTCACTTCAGTCTCCATTCCCAACTTCCTGGTGAGCATTTTCACGGGGGACAAAACCATCTCCTACAGTGGCTGTAAGACCCAGATCTTCTTCTACATCCTCTTGGGGCGTCGGAGTTCTTCCTTCTGGCCTGTATGTCCTTCAACCATTACGCGGCCATCTGCAGACCCCTAAGCTACACGACTATCATGAACTCCAGGGTCTGCACTCTGCTCGTCTTCTGCCGCTGTTTGGCAGGCTTTTTCATCATCGTTCCGGGTGTCACCTTTGGCCTCCAGCAGGAGTTCAGAGTTCAGCACTCCGCATAGTGTACTAGACGATTGACCATCCTATCTCCGTTTTATCTCCTTCCAATATTGTCCTAGACATGCTGTCTCCGTTTTATCTCCTTCCTGTGAGAGATCAATCATTTTAAGTTTGGACAGCGACGTGTCAATTACGTTACTTTATATGGACCACTCCTAAGAACTGGGTTCTGATCGGAGGCTGGAGTACGGGCAACGCAAGGGGATTGGGTAGGTTTTTGTGCACGCTGGAAGAATTGCGATCGAGTACAACGGGGAAATGCTCTCAAATAAAGGTACCAGGTTGGGACGACTCGGGGCTGCTCGTCACTCCTACCCCCCTAGGATGAACGGGCAGGCAGCCACTTTCCGCCCTTTCCTGCTTTCTCGGCTCGCTCTCTTGAGTCTGTTCATTTTTGCACCAAGATCACAAAACTCTCTCATGTGATTGCGAGATCAGAGTCGTTTCTCTGATAAATTCCCTAACAGTTTTTTGGAGACCACGAAGGGACCCGCGTGCTCAGGATTGGACAGACTAGCTCGAGAATCTCCGGCAACCAGGTGCCCAAGCGAGCTCAAAGGAAAATTGTACATAAGCCCACTTTTAGGGTCTGGACACCTTTTCCTTGAGATTTCTAGAGTCTAATTTGGAGCACCTGCAGGTTGGGCGGGTAAGCGGGTAGGATTATCTCTGTGTTTCACAGAGAGGGGTCTCTCTGCACGGTTTCCGCAGAGAGGGGACTCCTCCGGGTTTGGAGAAGGGGATCACCCTAGGAGACGTCCTAAGGGGCTCTGGGAGACGTCCTAGAGGGTCTTTCCTGGTTTAAGGAAAGGGACTTCCCGGTGTAGGAAGGAAGGGTTCTCGTCAGTGTAGAGTCGACTCCTGCATTTCAAAAGTTCTCCAATCCTGGGATCAAGGTCTCCTTCCATTAAAAAAAAAGAAAGAAAAAAGAGGGAATGACGAAAAAGCAATTGAGATGGTGCCATGACTCTTGGACAAATTTAACTGATCGGCAGGGTCTCTATTTTGGGCCAGAGGGGGTACTTTTGATCCTAAGGCTCTGCAGACTTGATGTGAAATTCTGATGTATTTAAGACCCAATGCGACGCGCTTTTGGCACTGTTGGGCAAAATTGCCAGAGGGATTGCCAGTGTGGCTCAGTGGAAAGAGCCCGGGCTTGAGAGTCAGAGGTCATGGGTTCTTATCCCGGCTTTGCCATTTGGCAGCTATGTGAGTGTAGGCAAGTCACTTAACTTCTCTGTGCCTCAGTTACCTCATCTGTAAAATAGGGATTAACTGTGAGCCTCACGTGGAACAACCTGATCACCCTGCATCTACCCTAGAGCTTAGAACAGTGCTCTGCACATAGTAAGTGCTTAACAAATACCAACATTATCATTATTATTATTGCCAGGTCCCATGAAAACCCAAGATAAAAATCCCTTTTCTAAAATTAATTCGAACGTGCCAGAGAAGGCAGATGCTGAGCGTCTTTTGATAAACTTAAGTTTTGGTCATCTCGACAGTCCCGATAAAACCCCGGACTGCCCACTCCTCGGACCTTCCTTTATATTCACCTCTGTCATTCTACCCTCCCCTGCCACCGCCAGTTTACGGTGCCCCGTCCACCCTCCTGGCAGATACCGCCCTTCTAGATCCAGTGCAAACTTCAGGCCACGCTTACATGTGAGAAGGGGGAATCACGTTAACTATGGGGAGTCTCCTTGATAAACCGGACCTGTTGAGCCCAAAAAGCCAAGGCTCCCTGATGGTAGTTGCTGAAGTTCCCGTGGAAACTGATGACTGCATTTTACTTACTTTGTCGCCAGGCCTTTGGAGCTCTGGCCCCACAGATGTGGGTTTCCTCCGGGACACTGAAGCGGTTAAGCTCAATACCCTGCTCCATACATCTCCTCCCTGTGTCCGGCAATATCCTATGTCCCCTAAGAGGCATGCAGGGTTGGATCCAATTAACTCAGACGTCTTGGAAAACAAAATTCTCGTTGAGTGCAGTTCTCCCTGCAATACTCCAGTGTTGCCAGTATGTAAACCAGGGAAACTTCCCACCCCCGCCACGATTTACCGTTTCGTACAGGACCTGCGAGCCATTAATGCTTGTGTCATCCCTATTCATGCAGTGGTCCCTAGCCTGACCTCCGTAATTAGCGGAATTAGCTTCAGGGCTCGGGCATTTACCTGTATTGATTTGACTTCACTATCCCAGTATCTCCTGAAAGCCAGTACCTTTTTGCCTTTACTTGGGGTAACCGTCATCTGACCTGGACACGATTATCCCAGTGGTTCGTGCATTCCACTACAATCTTTTCCAGAGCCCTTTACAAGGCTCTTTTACCGGTTTGGTTTGCCAGTGGAGTGGGAATGTTTCAATATGTAGATGATATTTTGATTACTGGGGAATCTGAGGAATTGTGCAGGCAGGGCTCTCTGATGCTTCTACAGCATTTGTTTGCTACTGGCCTTAAGATTAGCCGTAAGAAATTGCAATGGTGTCAGAGGCAGGTAAAATATCTGGGGTTCATTCTCTAGACAGTGGAGAGAGCGATCGCCCTAGTCGTGCCAACCTCTTCCAGGTCTTGCTCAGGCCCACCACCAATTGTGAGCTTCAAGGTCTCCTCGGAGCAGCAGGGTTTTGCCGGGCTTGGATCCTTGAATTCGGGCTGATGAGTTATTTGCTCTTTCAGCTCCTGAAGAAGGAGTCCCCTGACCCTCTTGATTGGTTCCCAGAGGAAGAGTCCGCCTTTCACAACTTTAAAGTCAGCTTATGTTCAGCTCCTGCTCTAGGGCTGCTGGACTACGAAAAACCCTTCTTATAGTATGTGCATGAGAAGATGTGGGTGGCCTCCGGTGTCCTCTGCCAAACAATGGGACCGCACTGCTGCCCACTTGTAGATAATTAGGTCCAACTCGACCCAGTGATGTTGGGAAAGATTCCCTGTATATGCTATATTGCTGCAGCGGTCCTGCTTTTAGAAAAAGCGCAGGACATTCCTCTGGGCCACAAGGTTATTCTGCGAGCTCCACATGAAGTAGCCCCTTTGCTACGGGATGCTGCCACACAGGCACTGTCAGTTTCTCGTTTAACCCGCTATGAGCTGGCCTTGATGGAAAATCCCCAGGTTCAAGTGGAAAGGTGCAGAGTTTTGAACCCTGCCACATTCATGGGCCCAGATCCCCAGCTAGTGTTGGGGAGGAACACAATTGCGAGGAGGTTGTTCAAACCGTGGTGGTGGGCCGATCTGATCTCCGGGATATTCCTTTGCAGATGTCAGATTTGGATTTGTTCACTGATGGCTCGTCTTTTATGGACCAGTGTAAACGCTACACTGGCGTTGCGATGGTCACTCAAGATTCTATTTTATGGACTGGATCTCTCCCTTCCTCGTGTAGTGCTCAGGCAGCTGAGCCTGAGACTTTGATTCCGGCCTTTCACCTGGCTAAGGGAATGCACACTAATATTTACAAGGATTCCAAGTACGGCTTTGGCATTCGTCATGTGAGCGGTGCCTAGTGGCAGAGCCTAGTTTTCTTGACCTCCGGAGGAAAGCCAGTAGCGAATGGTGAGCGAGTAGCTCACGGATTACGGAGAAAGAATGAAAGTGTTGTTACCGGAGGTTATTCCTCGTTTTGAGCCTCCTACCATCATTGATTCAGATCAGGATTCCCATTTTACCGAGTCCTTTTTGGTCAACGTCCATTGCTGTTTAGGTATCGAGAGGAGCCTGCACACTCTCTACCATCCCTAGAGCTCAGGAAAAGTTGAGAGGGCTAACCAGGAATCGAAAATTATGTTTGCGAAATTGTGTATGGAGACACATTTAAAGTGGCCTCAGGTTCTCCCCATTGCACTGCCACGACTGCGTTCCCATCCTCGAGGGGACTTGAAAGTCTCCTCATATGAGTTACTGTTTGGTCACCCCCATTCCGCTGGGGAGATTCCAAGACTGGATCAGTCTATCACTCTCATGGCAAGTGAGGAAACCCTTGTAAAGTACCTGGTCTCCCTGCAGCAGGATTCAAATGCCCTCCAGCGGGACACCATCAGCTGCCAAGCGGTACTCTTAGATGGTAACCTGCACCCCTTAGAGTGGGTTTGGGTTTGGGTTAAAAAGATGACGGGGAAACGCTCACTCTCTCCTTCCTGAGAAGGCCCTTTGCAGGCCCTCCTCCTCATGTTCTGGGCAATACGCATTGCCGAGAGGTCATCGTGGATTTATCACTCACAGTTCAAGCCAGAGGCCGTCAACGGTTTTCCAGGTGAGGGACCTGCGGATGGTGGGACTGACTCCGCAGAAAATCAACAAACCTTGCTCTATGTCTCAGACGGTCCTCATCGGGATGGACGATCTCATGAGCCTCAGGAGGCCTTCGCCCACCATAATCGGAATGACCTGTGATCCTGTGGTCGGTAGTTCACCTAAGATCAAAGGGAGATTGTACTAGACGATTGACCATTCTGTCTCCGTTCTATCTCCTTCCAATATTGTACTAGACACCCTATCTCTGTTTTATCTCCTTCCTGTGGAAAATCAATAATTTTAAGTGTGGGCAGAGATGTGTCAATTACGTTACCTTATATGGACCACTCCTAAGGACAGATTCTGATTGGAGTCTGGAGTACGGGCAGCACAAGGGGATTGGGTAGGATTTTGCTTGAATGCTAGTGACATCAATCAGTCAATAAATCAATCAATCATATTCATTGAGGCATGATCAAAGGAACGAAGATCATTGGCCTTGAATTTATGAGGATCAGGGTGGTCTGGTGGAAAGATCCTGGTCCTGGTGGTCAGCAGCTGTGCTAATTGCCTCCTGCGTGACCTTGGGAAAGTCACTGTGAGTCAGTTTCCTCCTCTCTAAAATGGGAATTTAATCAATCAGTGGGGTTTACTGGGTACTTACTATGTGCAGAGCACTGTACTGAACGTTTGGGAGAGAATACAACAGAATTAGTAACTACGTTCCCTTCCCATAATGAACTCCCACCTACCCTTGCTGTTCATACTCCAAATCATGAAATAATTGTGTTTCCTTTGTGTTTTGCTTGCTTGACCAAATAGATATGATACTGTTCTCTGATTGGCAGTGACACCCATTTAGGAGGAAAAAGGGTCTAACAAAATGTATATTGACTGGTGTTTTCGGCTTAACAAAATGAAAATGCAGATTTCCATCGGGTAAGACAGGATGCTATTCCCTTTGGGTTGTTTTAGCCAGCTTAGACCCCGAGTCGGTAGTTGACATTTATTGTACAGTTTGCAGAAATCGCCTTCAATTCAATAGTAATTATAAGATATTTGCAGAGGATTTGGGTTTTTGGATGTACGGTTCTTTTTCTCCTTGAAATCACAAATCAGGTATCCACTACAAAGGACTGAGTGTGAGAAACAGCATGGTCTAATGGAAAGAGCGCAGGCCTGGGAGTCAAAGGACCTGGGTTCCAATCCCATCTCTGCCATGTTTACTACCTGTTTAATGCCTGTTTAATACCTGTTGTCCCTCCAACTCAGATTGTGAATCTCATGTGGGACAGGGACTGAGTCTGGTGCTTAGAACAGTTCTTGACACAGTCAAAGTGCTTAACAAATACCATAATGATAATTTTTCATTGGTGGCTTGCCTACGGAGTTCACAGAGGCTGGTGGAGGTAATAACAATAATAATAATAATGTTGGTATTTGTTTAGCGCTTACTATGTGAAGAGCACTGTTCTAAGCGCTGGAGTAGATACAGGGTAATCAGGTTGTCCCACATGGGGCTCACAGTTTTAATCCCCCTTTTACAGATGAGGGAACTGAGGCACAGAGAAGTGAAGTGACTAGCCCAAAGTCACACAGCTGACAAGTGGCAGAGCCGGGATTAGAACCCACAACCTCAAACTCCCAAACCCATGGTCTTTCCACTAAGCCACGCTGCTTCTCTGGAGTGGGGGGCATATTAAGGATGGGGGATTTTGAGAAGCCCCTCATCCTAATCTCTATATCCAACGATCCTGCTGCAGAGCAGCATTTCACAAAAGCAAAATTTCACACCCAGGGATTTTCCCTTTCCTTACCAAGGGTCTGGAAGGAAGGTAGCACCCTACCTATTGTGAGGCACAGTGTCTTCAGTCCTGTCTCAGCAGGAGGAAGGGAAGAGCTGTCTGAGAATACTTCGCTTTGAAGAGAGGCAGCATGGCCTGGTGGATAGAGCCCGGGCCTGGGAGTCAGAAGGACCAGGATTCTAATCCCGGCTCCACCACTTTTCTGCTGTGTGGTCTTGGGCATGTCCCATCACTTCTCTGCTTTAGTTCCCTCATCTGTAAAACAGGAATTAAGACCGTGAGCCCTATGTGGGACAGGAGCTGTGTCCGACCCGATTAGCTTGTATCTACCCGAGAGCTTAGAACAGTGCCTGGCACATAGTAAGCACTTACTGCTATTATTATTATTATTATTGCTATTATTTCAATGTCCAGTGTTTACTGATTGTACAGTACTTGGTATATAGTAAACGCTAAAAAATAGCACAATTATGCCTGTTATTCTGAAGGTCCTCTGAGGTTTGTTATTCTTAAAACCAAAGGGATGATGGCCTCGTAATGGAGTAAGGGGATATGCAGTCTGCCCAACTGCACGGGAGAAAAACATTTAGTTTGTCCCCCTCGGCTCTGTCACTGAGCTCACAGACGTTCCTGGATTTGGGCGGCACCAGTAAAAACAGAGACGGCTCTGTGAATAATGAAGCCAAACCTCCGAGGAGCCTCTTGGTGGCCATCGGTGGTATTGGTTGAGCACCCCTCGTGTGCAGAATATAACAGTTGGTAGACAAGATCCTTCACGGGGATCTTACACTCGGAGGGGAGAGAGGCATTAATATAAACAAATTTCAGGTACGGACATAAGTCCTGTGGCAGAGACCTGGTATTCTGGGGAGAACTACCACCTCGTTCACTTCAGAGGATATCCTGCACACCACCTCACCGGCTGTCTCGTTCTGCTGTTTCTCTAAAGTCTGGACAACCTACATCTACTTTCTGGAGCGCGTCCGCTAATTCTGTCGTATTGCACTATTGTTCATAGTAAGTGCTCAATAAATGGCACTGGTTGATCCTACCTCTCCCGCAATGCCTCCTTTTGGAGTGGATCCTTGTTCTGTCTCCTCCCCAACCTCATAAAATAAAGAGAAAAGGAAAGTGTCGGTCTTTCTTTGTACTGAGAATACTGATACGTCAAACTTAACATGTTTAAAACAGAACTCATTGTTCTCATCCAAAGCGTCCTCCCCCATCCTCTCCATCACTGTAGACAGTGGCTCTCTCCTCTCCGTCTCACAAGACGGGAACCTTGGCAGTACCCTCAACTCATCTCTCTCATACAACCCACAGTCAATCTGCCACCGAATCACCTTCACAATATCGCTAAAATCAGCCTTTTTCTCTCCATTCCAACTGCTACCACACTGATCCACACTGTACTCTGCCGCCTCGATTACTGCATCAGTCTCACTAACCTAATTGTCTCCTGCCTCTCATTCACTGAAACTACAGTACAGCATTTAGGCAACAAGCTTAGGGAGGATCAATCTACTACAAGCCAGCCCACAACCTCTGCTCCTCTCCTGCAAATGTATTCGCTGTACCTCCATCTCATCTAACTTCCTGCCAACCCTTTGTCCAAATCCCTTCTCTGGCCTGCAACTTCCTCCCCCTTCATATGTGACAGATCCCAGAGCCTAGTCCGGTGACTGGCACAGAGTAAGCAGTTGAATACCATAGAAAGAAAAGATAGCAAAAAATGGCTTCTTAATAGGGGTCAGGGTGAGACAATTAGGACAAGTAGGTACAGTGGGGCTTAGCTGAGAGATGCGAGGGGAAGTGCCCCTTGCTGATCCTGTTTCGGTACTACCTTAAGACAGAAGACACGAATGGGGGCAGTGGTCTCCTTTAGGAAAGCCAGTGTCAAGCAGTAGGCAGCGTATGTCTTCCCATGAGGCTCCAGGATATGAGGGAATGCCAACATGCAAAGCTCTACCCTTTAATTCCTTGATATTCACCCCACCTTAGGCCGCTTGGCATTAAAACGAATCCATAATTTATCTTCAAGTCTATCTCCCCCTCTACACTGAATGCTCTTTGTGGGCAGGGAACTTGCCTGCCATCTCTTGCACTGTGCTCTCCCAACTGCTTAGTGCAATGCACTGCGAACAGTAATCGCTCAGTAAATACCACTGATTGATACAAATCATCAGCTTGGATACAGGACCTGTCCAATGTTGAGATCACATTTGAAGGGGGAAGGACGACAGAGAAGCAGTGTGGCTTAGTGGATAGAGCACAGGCCTGGGAATCAGCAAGACCTGGGTCCTAATCCTGCCTTCTTCACTTGCCTTTGTGACCTTGGGCAAATCACTTTACTTCTCTGTGCCTCAGTTACCTCATCTGTAAAATGGGGATGAAGATTGTCAGCATCGTATGGGAGTGGGACTGTATTCCCAACCTGATGATCTTGTTTCTATCCCGGCGCTTAGAACGGTGCTCGGCACATAGAGAGAGCTTAACAAATACCCTTAAAAAAACGAAGCCACTCCTCACCTGGGTTCTTGTTGATAGCTGCTGTTTTCTGTTCTGATGGGCTCTTCTCTTGGGAAACAGCAGGTTCCTGGGTTCTGATTCCCCTAGAACAAAAGAAAGAAGTCAGAAGTGAGCGTTTTACTATTATTATGGTGTTTGTTATGCACTTACTATGTATCAAGCACCGTTCTAAGAGCTGCGATAGATACCAGTTAATCAGGTTGAACACAGTCCCTCACAGTTTAAGTAGGAGGGAGAACAGGTGTTGAATCCCCATTTTAAGGAGGAGGAAAGTAAGGAACAGGGAAATGAGCGACTCGTACAAGGTCACAGACAGGTAGCAGAGCGGGGATTAGAACTCAGGTCCTCTGACTCCCAGGCTCGTGCTCTTTCTACTAGGCCATGCTCCTCCTCCTCATGGGGTGAAGGTGGAGGGGCAGTGTGGCTGGTGGCAAGTATATGGGGCTCCGACTCAGATCTGAGTTCTAGTTTTCGCTGTGTACACGGGCAACTCAGTTAAGCACTCTGGTCCTTTAAGTTTCCTCAGCTGTAAAATGGGAATGATATGCCTGCTCTTTCAGACACTTGGACTGCAAGCCGATTGCATTATCCTAAGACTTATCCCAGGGCTGACTGCAGTGCTCGCCACTTAATAAGGGCCTGATAAATACAATTCTCAGTGCTCCCTTGTCTTCTCCTAGTGACCAAGCTGGGTTTTCCAGCTACTCAGTGCCCAGGGACCTATGGGAGACAAATGGCTGAGCCAGGATTAGAACTCAGGTTGCATGACTCCCAAGACAGTATTCTTTCCACAAGGTCACGCTTTTTCTCGTACTTAGCACTTGAGGCACATCAACCCCAAAACACCCTTAACATTTATAAATATCAGTCCTTATCTCCAAATCTCATGAACATACGCATGTTTTTACATACCCATTTGCATTACTTATTATCGACTCTATTGCATTCTTCCTAGCAGTTATTACAGTGACTCTCTAGATAAAGCACTTAATAAACGGTAGTGACTGAGTATTTGTATGCTGAATTTATTCCTTTTTCATCTTGATACATTTATACTACTTGCTATTTTATTTTTGTTTTCCTCCTGCTCCCTATATGAACACATTTTGACTCTGTCTGGCCCATTAGATTGGAAACTGCTGGGCGATAGAGAACTTTCCTTTTGCTACCACTCCCTCGAGGAGTTGTAAGAAACAAGCAAACAGCAGCTCGTTACAGTCCAAGAGCTTTTATTCCCATTCCCTCTGGGTAGGTCCCGGCCCAAGTGGGCAAATCCAGTCACTGAACGCAGGTTGCCTGGCAAATCTGGCTTGTAATTTCTTTGGTCATTTACACGTTCCCGCTCACGGGCAGTCATGCCTGTGTAAATTCTCCATGGCTTTCCATTGGTTACTGATTTACCAGTCCATCCCTGCAGTTGATCATCAGAGTCTGCTCCTTCAGGTGGGGCAGACCGGAATCCGCCCTCTTGGGTTCACTGTCGCCACGCGGTCGGTGTCCACGGGTCAAGTTAATAATAATAATGTTGGTATTTGTTAAGCGCTTACTATGTGCAGTGCACTGTTCTAAGCGCTGGGGTAGACACAGGGGAATCAGGTTGTCCCACGTGGGGCTCACAGTCTTAATCCCCATTTTACAGATGAGGTAACTGAGGCACAGAGAAGTGAAGTGACTTGCCCACAGTCACACAACTGACAAGTGGCGGAGCTGGGATTCGAACTCATGACCTCTGACTCCAAAGCCCGTGCTCTTTCCACTGAGCCACGCTGCTTCTCTTGTGGTGCGGGTGTTTGGATCAGCACCAGATTCCGGAGCTCAACGGGTCAGATCCCAGGTTCCGGGTGACGCGGGGCTGAGTGCTGGGAAGCAGAAAGAAAAGGAGCCACCAAGAAGGGTCGGATTGAATTCTGCCCGCCACTTGAGAACGGATGGAGTAGGGAGGGGAAAGGGACTAAGCAGGTGGCTGGAACCGCAAGTCTCATCTGCGAGGAGAGAGGGCTGGGACGTCAGCCCTGCCATGGCTTGAATCGTCCCCGTGGCATGCCCGCTTCCTTTCAGGCACGACTCTCCCTGACCTTTAAAGCCTTACTGAAGGTCCATCTCCCCCAAGACTCCTTCCTTGACGAAGCCCTCCTTTCCTCTTCTCCCAGTCCCTTCTGCGACGCCCTGACTTGCTCGCTTTATCCAGCCCCCTTCCCAGCCCCAGAATCTTAATGTCCATATCTGCAATTTATTTATTCATTTTAATGTCTGTCTCCCCCTCTAGATTATCGCCTCGTTCTGGGTCTGGGATGTGTCCGTTTGTATTGTTCTATTGTACTTCCAAGCGCTTAGTGCAGAGCTCTGGTCACGGTAAGCGCTCAGTAAATAGGACCGATGGCTTTCTCTCCCTCTCATAGACTTGGCACCGTCCCCCCGCCGCCCCGCTCGCCCACGTTCCAGAGGTTGCGGAAACCAGCCGCCCTCTGCTCCCTCTAGACTGTAAGCACATTGTGGGTAGGGGATGTGCCTGTTATATTGGACTAGCCCAAGCACTCAGTGCTGACCTCTGCACACAGTTAGCGCTCGTGATCGACTCTTCCCAGGATTCTCATCGTGATTTACTGACTCTGTCCTCCCATTCCCGCTACTCACCTGCATCCCAGGAGACCTGAAACTTCCAACTCCTTCCCCGCGCTGCTGTGGACACATTCCCAGAAATGACCTGAGGCTCAGCCCAGCAGGACAACCAGAACAAGTCAGGCAGAGGATCTCCCACCTCACTTCAGACCTGTTGGAGTGTCTCTCAGGCAGAAATGATTTTTGCTTTTTTCTTTTCAGTTGTAATAATAATGATAAAATAATAATAACAACTGCGGTGTTTGTTAGGGTGCTCACTTGGCATCAGGAACAGAACCAAACGCTGGAGTGGATGCAAGCAAATTGGGTCAGATGCAGTCCCTGTCCCATATGGGGCTCACACTCTCAACCATCATTTTAGAGATGAGTTAACTGAGGTCCAAAGAAATGAATCTAAGTGAAGTGAATCTAAAATTTGTGAAGAGGACCAAAAGCAGCATGGCCAAAGAAAAGAGCCGAGGGCTAAGAGTCAGAGGACCTGGATTCTAATCTCGACTCTGCCACTTTTCTGCTGTGTGAACTTAGATTCAAATTCTTTGGACCTCAGTTATCTCATCCTATAAAATGGGAATTGAGACTGTGAGCCCCCATATGGGACAGGGACTGTGTCCAACCTGATTACCTTGTATCTTCCCCAGTGCTTAGAACAATGCTTCACACGTAGTAAATGCTTAACAGATACCATAGTTAGTATTATTATTAGGGTCCCTGGAGAGATAGAGACCTTGAGCAGAGGATAGAAAAAGCTCAGAAAGCAACGTATCAATAAAGGCCACAAGAGGTATGGTTCCCTGCTCCTGGCTCTGCAGGAAGAAGCTGTTTAATAAGCTTCCAGCGGACTACGGCAGCGATTGTTCCAACGTCTCCAGACTTCGAAAACTTTCCTAAGACACCTGTTGCTTCCGTTCTCCCCTTGCCACTTTGGAAAGAGCACAATAGGGCTTGAGGGCGAGGGCAACCATAGCTTCAAGGAGTCTTCCAAACACTGGCGCAGTAAGAGAGCAAGTGAGTTGACTTTGGGCAGCCCCTGGTCCTCAGAGCGCCGTGGAAGACAAAACCCAGAACACTCTCGCTTCTGCCTCAGCTACTCCCTCGCGCCTGTATCCTTCTTCCGATTATCAACTCTGAGATGCCTAGAAAGGATCGGGCGACAGCTGAAGGCTTTTCCTCAGTGGCTACATCCGTAGGGTTTTTCCCCGCTGTGAGTTCTCTGATGAATGACGAGGGTCGAGCGACATCTGAAGGCTCTTCCGCATTCACGGCCCGTGCAGGGTTTCTCTCCAGTGTGAATCCTCTCGTGCATAATGAGGTGTGACTGTCGACCGAAGCCTTTCCCACATTCGGCCCACGCATAGAGCTTCTCTTTAGTGTGGGTTCTGCGACGACTGCCAAGGTCCGAGCGACTACGGAAGGGTTTTGCAATTGTGGAGTTTCTCTCCAGTGTGAATTTTCCGATGATCGGTACAGACCGAGTGCTGCCTGAAGGCTTTTCCACATTCTCTGATGTTCAATGAGGTTAGAGCGATGAGCACGGGCCTTCCCGCAGTCGCCACACTAGTAGTGTTTCTCCTTAATATGAACTTTCTGATGAATAATTAGGGTTGACCGAGAGCTGACCGAGACCTCTCTCTCCCATGTGAGCACTCTCGTGTCTACTATGGCGCAAACGCTGGCTGTACGCTTTTCCACATTGGTTGCACTTGTAGGGTTTTTCTCCCATCTGAATCCTCTGATGGTACACGAGGGACGGCTAACAACCAAAGGCTTTTCCACAATCACTGCAGCGGTAAGGTTTCTCTCCAGTGTGAATTATTTGATGATAAACAAGGTATGCCTGACAACTGAAAGCACTCCCGCATTCAGGACATCTAGAGGGTTTCTCTTCTGTATGAATCCTCTGGTGGTAACCAAGGGACGAGTGAAAGGCGAAGGCTTTTCCACACTCTTTACACTTATAAGGTCCTCTCCGCGTTCAATTCCTCTGATCTTGACTACATAGGGGGTGAACGGACCCTACAGAAAGCTTTGTCTCGCATGTCCTCACAGTTGGTAGGCGGTTTCTCCTCCGCTAATGGCTTCTCTGATGCTAGAATCAAGATAGCGCAGTCGAAAAGGCGAAGCCTTCGTCACACAACTTCATAAGCGTCCATATGGTTTTCCTTCACTTTGGAGGATTTCTCGTGGACCTCGATGAGATTTCTGAACCCTCTGACCTGGCTGGGGAATTGCCTGGTCCTTCTGCCGCCTAGGACGTCTGCCCGGCCTTTCCGATCGGCTCTCGTTTTCACAGGTCTGTCTGTCAGCGCAAGCCACTGGAATATTCTGTTGAAGACGTCCCAACAATGCCCCGTGGCAATCAGCTGCTTCGACAATTTCCCGCTTCGGTTTCTCAGTCTTAGCTCCGGTCGTATGAAACCTTACCGCTGCCGTGACTGTGGAAAGGCTTTTGGTTGTCAGTCGTCCCCCGTGTACCATCGTAGGATTCATACGGGAGAAAAACCCTACAAGTGCAACAAATGTGGAAAAGCGTACAGCCAGCGCTTGTGCTTTAGTAGACATGAGAGTGTTCACCCGGCAGAGAGACCGTATATGTGTAGCGAGTGTGGACAAAGCTTCAGCCACCTCACAGAAAATTACCTATTCCTCTTGGCCCGTTACTCTTGCTTGGAAAAGGGCTCTCGCTCTTAAATCCTCTTTTCCCGGCTCCTGCTCCCTTCTGTGATATTTCTGGACTGGGATCTGTGCCCTTTGGGCATCTCATATTCCCCCACCTTCAACCTCACTGCACTTAGATACATGTCTATAAATTATATGTCATTTGTTCATGTTAATGTCAGTCTCCCCCTCTGGGACAGTAGCTCATTGTGGGCAGCGGAAAAGGTGTCTATCACATGTTGTACTGTACTCCCGCAGCGTTTAGCTACAGTGATCTGCCCACAGTAAGCCTCAGTAACATACGTTGATGATGACCATCAAGATGGAACGAAGCCAGTGTCCCAAGACTTTCTGGATCCCATAAACTCGCAACTGTTTCCTTGATGACTGGGAGTGGTGGGGAAACTCTGGAGGATGGCTCAAGAGTCAATCGATCAATGGTATTTATTGAGCACTGTGCGCAGAACACTGCGGCTGAGTGCTTGGAAGAATACATACCTTTTGTGTGCCTCGGTTACCTCATCTGTAAAATGGGGATTAAGACTGTGAGCCCCACGAGGGTCCACCTGCTTACCTTGTATCTACCCCAGCGCTTAGAACAGTGGTTGGCACATAGAAGCGCTTAATGACTACCACATAATTTTTATTATATAGACGAAGTACGATGAGCATACAGTCGTCAGGGGGAGATAAACACGCAAATGCCATAATCCTTACTATTCATTCAATAGTAATTATTGAGCGCTTACTATGTGCTGAGCACTATACTAAGAGCTTGGAATGTACAAATCGGTAACAGAGAGAGACAGTCCCTGCCCTTTGACGGGCTTACAGTCTAATCGGGTGAGACGGAACAGACAAAGAACGATAACAATAAATGGAATCAAGGGGATGAACATCTCATTAAAACCATAGGAATAAATGGAATCAAGGCGATATACATTTCATTAACCAACATAAATAGGGTAATTAAAATATATACAGTTGAGCGGACGAGTACAGTGCTGAGGGAATGGGAAGGGAGAGGGGGAGGAGCAGAGGGAAATGGAGGGGAAAGAGGGTTTAGCTGGCGGAAGGAGGGGTAGAGGGAGTAGAGAGAAAAGGGGACCTCAGTCTGGGAAGCGCCTCTTGGAGGAGGTGAGCTTTAAGTAGGGTTTTGAAAAGGGGAAGAGAATTAGTTATGGTGGAGATGGAGGAGGGAGGGCATTCCAGTACCACGGGAGGACGTGGCCCAGGGGTCGATGGCGGGATAGGCGAGAACGGGGGACGGTGAGGAGGTGGGCGGCAGAGGAACGGAGCCTGCGGGGGTGGGGCAGTTGGAAAGAGATAAGGGAGGAGAAGTAGGAGGGGGCGAAGTGATGGAGAGCCTTGAAGCCTAGAGTGAGAAGTTTTTGTTTTGTGCGGAGGTTGATAGGCAACCACTGGAGGTGTTTAAGAAGGGGAGTGACATGCCCAGAGCGTTTCTGCAGGAAGATGAGCCGGGCAGCGGAGTGAAGAATAGACTGGAGCGGGGAGAAAGAGGAGGAAGGGCGATCAGAGAGCAGGCTGACACAATAATCTAGCCGGGATATTACGAGAGCCCATAACAGTAAGATAGCCGTTTGGGTGGGAGAGGAAAGAGCGGATCTTGGGCTACATTATAGAGGTGAGACCGGCAGGTTTTGGTGACAGATCAGACGGGTGGGGTGAACAAAGAGAGCCAAGTCAAAGATGACACCGAGGTTGCGGGCCTGAGAGACGGGAAAGATGGTGGTACTGTCACAGTGATAGGGAAGTCAGGGAGAGGACAAGGTTTAGGAGGGCAGATGAGGAGCTCAGCGGGCAGACATCCAGGTAGAGACGTCATGGAGGCAGGAGGAGATACGAGCCTAAAGAGAGGTGGAGAGAACAGGGGCAGAGATGTAGATGTGGGTGTCATCTGCATAGAGATGATAGTTGAAGCCGTGAGAGCGAATGAGCGCACCGAGGGAGGGAGTGTAGATGGGGTACAGAAGAGGGCCAAAAAACTGACCCTTGGGGAACCCCAACAGTTAGAGGATGGGAGGGGGAGGAGGAGCCTGCGAAGAAGACCGAGAATGACCGGCCAGAGAGCTAAGAGGAGAACCAGGAGAGGACGGAGTCCGTGAAGCCAAGGTGAGATAAGGTGTGGGGAGAGGGGATGGTCGGCAGTGTCAAAGGCAGCTGAGAGGTAAAGGAGGATTAGAATAGAGTAGAAGCCATTGGATTTGGCAAGAAGGAGGTCATGGGTGACCTTAGAGAGAGCAGTCTCGGTAGAGTGGAGGGACGGAAGCCAGATTGGAGGGGATCCAGGAGAGAATGGGAGTTAAGGAATTCTAAGCAGCGAGTGTAGACGACTCGTTCTAGTATCTTGGAAAGGAAGGGTAGTAGGGAGATAGGGCGATAACTGGAAGGGGAAGTGAGGTCGAGAGAGGGTTTTTTTAGGATGGGGGAGACAAGGGCCTGTTTGAAGACAGAGGGGAAGAAGCCATTGGAGAGTGAGCGGTTAAAGATAGAAGTTAAGGAGGGGAGGAGGGCAGGGGCGATTGTTTTTATAAGGTGAGCGGGAATGGGGTCCGAGGCCCAGGTGGAGGGGGTGGCAGTTGCGAGGAGGGAGGAGATCTCCTCTGAGGATACTGCAGGGAAGGATGGGAAAGTAGGGGAGAGGGTTGGGGGGCGAGGCAAGAGGAGGAGGGGTGACTTTGGGGAGTTCAGACCTGAGTGTGTTAATTTTCGTGATGAAGTAGGTGGCCAGATCACTGGGAGTGGGGGGCGGGGAGGGGAAGGAACGGGGGCCTAAGGGGAGAGTTAAAGGTCCGGAACATTTGGCGGGGGTGACGGGCATGGGTGTCGATGAGGGAGGAGAAGAAGCTTTGCCTGGCGGAGGAGATGGCAGAGTTAAGGCAGGAAAGGATAAAGTTACAATGGATAAGGTCGGCTTGGTGCTTGGAACTTCGCCAGCAGCACTCGGCAGCTGGAGCATAGGAAACCTAGGAGGCGGACAGAGGCAGTGACCCAGGGCTGTGGGTTAGTGGATCGAGAGCGGCGGAGGGAAAGAGAGGCGAGAGAGTTGAGATGAGTAGCGAGGGTGGAGTTGAGCGCGGTGACCTGATCATCGAGACTGGGAAGAGAGGACGGGGGGCAAGGTGGGGAGAGATGCTTTTGGAGAGATGGATGGGATCAAGAGAGCGGAGGTCTCTGTAGGGGAGTAGCAAAGATTCGCAGGGGGAGAGAACGTGAGAGATGAGGCAGGTGAGAAGGTTATGGTCTGAGAGAGGGATTTCGGAGTTGGTGAGGGAGGAGATAGTGCAGCGGTAAGAGATGACGAGATCGAGGGTGTGACCAAGTCGGTGAGTGGGGGAGGTATGGTGGAGCAGGAGGTCGGCAGAGTCGAGGAGAGATAGCAGGCGGGCGGCATAGGAGTACCGGGTACATCCATATGGTTGTTGAAGTCTCCGAGAATCAGAGTGGGCAGAGAGAAGGAGAGAAGGAAGGTGAGAAAGCGGTCTAGGTGGTTGAAGAAATTGGAGGTGGGTCCAGGAGGGCGGTAGATGACAGCTATAAGTATCTGGAGGGGGTGGTAGAGGCGAATGATAAGGGCTTCAAAGTAGGGGAAGGAGAGGGAAGGGGGAGGAGAGATAGTGCGGAAGCGGCAACTGGGGGAGAGAAGGAAGCCGACGTCTCCTCCCTTTCCGGTGAGTCTGGGGGAGTGTGAGAAGGAGAGGCCTCCGCTGGAGAGAGCAGCAGCGGAGACCGTGAATTCAGGAGTGAGCCAGGTTTCCGTAAGGGCGAGCAGGTTCCTTCCCAACCCTGCTCTCTGTAGCCGGGGTCCACAGATGGGCCACAATAATGGCTTCCTGGGACTTAGATCCTCCCCATTCATTCAGACCCACAAACCGAAAGCACATCTTCCCGTAGCCCCCACCACTCCGGGCCCCATGTGTCCAAGGACCCGCCGGGCACTGGAGCTGGTCCCTCCACTGCCTCATCCCAGGCTGAGGATGAGGTGGAAGAAGGTCACTCGGGCTTTCTGGAGAAAGAGAGACAGAGGCGGGGTCAGTGGGCCGGAGAGGCTGGGACCAGCAACTGAGACAAAGGGACTGGGAGGGGATCGGGGAAGCCACGGGCAACAGACGGGGAGTGACTCAACTCTCTGCACTGCAGGGTCCTCGTCCTTCATACGGATGACAACTGGGAGGAGGTGGTCGATCATTTCTTTCTGGAAGCCGGTCCGCTCCTCCCCAACCCCGCAAGGGCCATGGCTCCCAGAACTTCTAGGGCAGCGGCGCACACTCTGGCTCTCTCTTGCAGGGGAACCTGCAGCTGGGGTTACCAGAGGGAGGGGCTGCTGCCAAGCAAGGGGCTGGTGAGTCGGGCTGAGGATGGCTGCGTTGGGGAAGAGGCTGGGGCAGGCACAGCCCTAAGGTGGCTCTGAATGAGGGAAAGTGGGGATGGAGATTAGAGTAGAGCAGAGCAGAGCAGAGGACAAGTCTTCCTGGGGAAGAGTCAGAGGGTCCTGGGCTCTTGTACTGGGCTCTGATCCCCAGACTCCACCCTCAAGCCTCCAGACTCACATTAGTGATGTAGGGACCCAGCAGGAAAACAATCTCCTGGAGGAGACCGCACGGGCCCTGCTGACCCAGGCTGTGGGCCCCCAAGTTACAATGGCCAGAGCAGCCAAGAGGGACTCCTCTTCATCCTCATGCAGTAACTCCAGGAGGACCAGGAACTGGGTCCACAGCAGTGGCCCCTGAGCGGACGAGAGGAGAGAGCGGGTTAGGGAAAGGTTTTCACCCAAGACAGCCTCCTGCCCCGACTCGCCCTCAGTGAGGAGATAATGGGGGAGTGTGGCTCTCGTGCTGAGTACTCCCAGCCACGGCTCCAGGATGCTGGGCTCTGGGCTCTGGGCTCCGGGTCAGGGGTGGACAGGCCTTCGGTTTCTCACCTGTTCGGGGTTCAGATGTTGGCTGGTGAGGGGCTGTATACTGGTGACCTGCACTAAGGGGTCAGGTTCCTCCAGGTCACATCCACCAGGCCATTCCAGCAGATTCATTCATTCAATCATACTTATTGAGCGTTTACTATGTGCAGAGCACTGTACTAAGCGCTTGGAATGTGCAATTCAGCAACAGATAGAGACAATCCCTGCCCAATAACGGGCTCACAGTCTAAACGCAAAAAAAACCCCAAAACAAGTAGTCTGACGTAAATATCATCAAGATAAATCATAGATATACACACATCATTAACAAAATGCATAGAGTAACAAATAAGATATACAAATAAGCACAGTGCTGTGGGGAGGGGAAGGGGAAAGAGCAGAGGGTGGGAGAAGGGGGAATGGGGAGGGGAGGAAGAGCAGAGGGAAAGGGGGGCTCAGTGTGGGAAGGCCTCCTGGAGGAGGTGAGCTCTCAGTAGGGCTTTGAAGAGGGGAAGAGAGTTAGTTTGGCGGATGTGAGGAAGGAGGGCATTCCAGGACAGCGGTAGGATGTGGGCCAGAGGTCCACGGCGGGACAGGCGCCAACGAGGGACCGTGAGGAGGTGAGCAGCCGAGGAGCAGAGTGTGCGGGCTGGGCAGTAGAAGGAGAGAAGGGAGGTGAGGTAGGAGGGGGCAAGGTGATGGAGAGCTTTGAAGCCAAGAGTGAGGAGTTTTTGTTTCATGCAAAGGTTGATAAGCAACTACTGGAGGTAATAATAATGTTAGTATTTGTTCACGGGAGGGGAGTGACATGTGCTGCAAGGTGGCAGAGTCAGGACCGACTTCATGTTAGGGATCCAGATCAACTCCCAAGATAAACAGTGTGAGCGGATGGACCCCTGGGGCAGGTGGGCCCCGTTCCCAGGGAAGGGGAACGAGGGAGGTTCCTCCGAGCGAGGGCAGGGGCTGACTCGGGTCGTGGGGGTGGTGGTATTGGGCCACGGGCAGAGAGCAAAAGCAATGGGCTGACTCTTCCCAGCTCCTCCCTCCTCCCCCAGAGCCCTTCTCACCCCACAGTCTCTCCCAGGGCCCCATGCTCTGTAGTCTCTGCCCAGCTAGGATGGCCCCACTCTGCGTGGCACGGTCCCCGGCACCGCCACTTACCTCGACCAGGAACCCCATAATAATAATAATAATATTGTTGGTATTTGATAAGCGCTTACTATGTGCTGAGCACTGTTCTAAGCGCTGGGGTAGACACAGGGGAATCAGGTTGTCCCACGTGGGGCTCACAGTCTTCATCCCCATTTTACAGATGAGGTAACTGAGGCACCGAGAAGTTAAGTGCCTTGCCTAAAGTCACACAGCTGATAATTGGCTGATCCGGGATTCGAACCCATGACCTCTGACTCCAAAGCCCGTGCTCTTTCCACTGAGCCAATGGCCACGCACCTTCCCTGCCAGCACATCTTTACCAGGTAATTTGCCACCACCCTCAGGAGGCCACTCACAGTGGTAAACCTGGTCTGGACCAGAGTCCTGAGGGAGACATACAGCACAGCCGGCCTGAGTCAGGGAGTGTCCCGAGAACTCCTGGGCTGGGAGGACTGAGCTTGGAACAGGGAAGGGCCAGGCCAGAGATATCCTGATGATGCTCTGCCCGCCTGTGTTCTCCCCCAGTCCCATCCCCCAGGAGACCGCTGGGCCCCAGCTCCCGGTACTTGGCCAGCAGGACCACACCCTCCTGGGAGATTTCCAGGGACGAGAACAGGTCCCAGATGCCCTGCAGCTCCAAGGAGGTGAATATCCTCCAGCAGCCGTGGCTGGACAGGATCCCTTTCAGGGCCTCCAGGGACGTCCTGAGGAACAAGAGTGGAAGGGAGGGGAGGGGAGGGGAAAAGCGGTTGTCAGTCGCCCGAACTGGAGGATGATGAGGAATTACCTTTGTCACTGGGGACAGCACCACACTCCTCTCTCTATCGCAAATCTGGCATTCTCCTCCACTCATCTCTCGCTCAACCCACGTAGTCGATCCGTCACCAAATCCTGTCAGGTCCAACTTCACGACATCACTTCCTCTAGTATGTAGGCTCGGTATGGGCAGGGAACCTGTCCGCTAATTCTACTTTATCGTACACTCCCAAGCGCTTAGTACAGTACTCGGCACCACAGTACGCACTGAATGAACACTATCGATCGATTGATCACTAAAATCCGTCCTTGCCTCTCCATCTGAACGACTACCATGTCACTGTCAGCACTTTTTCTACGCCAGCTTGATTATCGCATCAGACTATTGGCTGATCCCCTGCTGCCTCCTGGCTCTTCCCAGTCCAGTCCAGTCCAGTCTTGACTTAGCTGCCCAGTTGATTTTTCCACAGATATGTCCCTGTTCATCAACAACATCCATCGGTCGCCCATCCAGCTCGGCATCAAACAGAAATTCCTTCTCATTGGCTTTAAAGCACTCAGTCACTTGACCCCTTCTATCTCTTACCTCCCCAATTTCCTACTCCAGCCCAGCCCGCACAATTTGCTCCTCTAATGCCAGGATACTACCTGAACCTCGAGCACACCTATCTCTCCACTGACCTCTCACCCACAGCCCTCCTCTGGCATGGAATGCCCTCCCTCTTCATATCCGACAGCCGATCACTCTCTCTACCTTCAAAGCCTTATTGAACCGTGTTGCCTTATGTGCCTTAATGAGGGCACATCTCCTCCAAGAGGCATTCCCCGACTAGGCACTCATTTCCCCTTCACCCACTCCCTCTGATTTGCCCTAGCACCTGGACTGGCAGACTTTATTCACCCCTCTCTCAGCCCAACAGCACTTATGTACATATCGGTCACCCGTCGCCGGGGACAGGTTCTTTCGGAATAGGCGCGGAGAGAGAGAGAGAGGCTGGAGATGGAAAACCTGAGTTTTGTATAGAATTTATTCCGCCGGGCGGATTGAATTAATTAATTATTTAGACGCGACAATCGGCCTTCCCTTTTGGGGGAAATATGGTGTTAAAGCTTCCCCTTTGGGAGGAATTTGGTGTTAAAGCTTCCCTAATGGGAGGATTACACTAGTATGTTACTCGAGTGTGGGCGGACACCAGGGCCCGCCCAGGAAGAGCTCGTTAATGGTTGACTCACAACGTCGTGAGGCGGCTAGTTCCCACGATGTGCGCACCCACTTGGGAGGAATCCACTTAAGCGTTCAATCTACTTATGCGCCGAACCCATTTAGGCCTTAGATTTACTTATGCGTTACACTCAGTCGTGCGTTAAACTCACTTGCGCGTTACACTCGCTTGTACGCTACCCACTTACGCACTAAACTCACATTTGCATTATATTCACTTATACATTGCCCGCTTATACACTAAGCTCACATATGCGTTACACTCATACATTACCCACTAATGCATTTAACCCAGTTATGTGTTACACTCACCCGTCCCGCGACCCCTGTCTCTGTGCGTTGTTCCTGGTGGCAGAATGGCGTCTGGTGCTCGGGACAGGGAGAGACACGTGGGTAGCTGTTGCTACCGCTGTGATCTTCCTAGAGAGAGGACCCGAGCACCAGAGGCAACAGGTATTTATTACCTTTGGTTTGGGTGGTCCCCACTTCCTTCCTGTTCAATCTCCGCTCCCTTCCGCTCCCTTCCCTTCCATACTTTATTGGGTGGGCACGGAGGTGAGGGACACCTATCTTCCCGTCACGCCTCCTCTGGCCAGAGAGGTTACGTCACTGATGGCATTTTGACCCTTGGGTAGCCGGTGCCCAGGTCCACCTTGGCCCAATATCCCAAATTTATTTCTGTGTATTGATTTTTTTTGAATGTCTGTCTCCCCCTCTTGACTGTATGCTCAATGTGGACAGGAAATGTGTCTACCAACTCTGTTAGATCGGTAGTGCTTATTTCAGTGCTCTGCACACAGTGAGCACTCAATAAATATAATTTGTTTGATTGATTGATTGAGGATCGGGACACATCAGAACTGGCTCCAGGTACCACCCAACTGTACCAGAGGCCAATTGTCAAATTCTGCCAGGTTCAGCCCCTAGCCTGGCAGGGACCCCCAGGCCCTATAACCCCTTTCCCCCGTGTGCCCTTATCCAGGCACCAGCTTCCCTGGGCTCCTTCCCCAGTCAGAGTAGCAACTGTGGTCCAGCATTGTCAGTGGCAGATTTTCCCTGTAGAAGTTGCAGTCTGTCTCAAGGCAATGGCAGTACAGCTTCCTCCGTTTCGCTTGCTGCATCAGCCATTGCCAAGGGACTGGAGCAGGAATGAGCGACAGTTTCCTCGTCCCATTTAGGCCCATCTAAAGCCCATGCAATCTCTGCCAGGGACTCCCATCCAATGGGCTGACAACATTGACCCTGAGGACCGGGACCAGCCCCAAGCCCCCACCTCACCAGAAACCACCAGCCACATCAGCATGTGGCTGCAGCCACACGAGCAGACCTCTGGGCCATCCTCTCCTGTCCCACTTCCCTGCTCCGCTCACCTCCAGGGGCCGAGGTTGGAGGGCACGATGGGCTTTCTGGCCTCCTGCTTCTGGTCCTCCCGCAGGCCCAGCTCCAGCACATAGTGAACCTGAGTGATGAAGGCCAAGAAGAGCTGGGGGAAGAACTGGGTCATGGTCCTGGAGTACTCCTGGATGAAGAGTAGATCATACAGAGTGTTGGTGGCCTGAGGGGAGGATGTGCAGACTCAGCTTGGAGTTTCCCCCCACTGCCTTCTTTGCTCTCTGAGAAGCTGCTCGTCTCCTTACACTGTCCCCTCTGAACCCAGCCACGGCCCCTCTGGAGTCCAGGATCCCTGGGACCGATCCTGTCCCACGGCTCCCTTCACCTTGGGACACGTGAGCAGCCCCACCGGCCTTGGTCCCAGGAACCACCTTGCTTTCCAGGCTGGGAACTAAGTGAGGAAGTCATGAGGACACAGGGAGAAGGGGAGGGCTGCCCGGACACAAGGGAGAGGATCCTTTGCTCTGGGGTCAGCTGCGCCACTCACCTCCTCCCTCTGGGGTCGGTGTGGGGACTCACTGGGATGGACCCCGTCTTGCTCCCATCCCATTGAGCACCGCCACTGTTCCCCAGTGCCGGTCATTCCAGCACCCTAGACGTCAGGAATGCTATCACGTGGTAGGTAAGTTGGGCATGGGCCCCCACCACTTTCCAGACTTCCAGGGCCTGTCTGCAAGGGCCGCAAACCTGTCTCAACCTTCCCAGCCACTCTCAGTTCGGACCAGCCCCAGGAGCCAGAGCCCATAGCCCTTCCATTCCCGGATTTGGCCGCTCGGAAGAAGACGGGGTGGAGCCCGGTTGGGGACTGCAGGGATCCTGAAGATCAATCTCAGAGTCAGAAGCTCTGACCATTCATTCATTCATTCACTCAATAGTATTTATTGAGCGCTTATTATGTGCAGAGCACTGTACTAAGCGCTTGGAATGAACAAGTCGGCAACAGATAGAGACAGTCCCTGCAGTTTGACGGGCTTACAGTCTAATCGGGGGAGACGTACAGACGAGAACAATGGCAATAAATAGAGTCAAGGGGAAGAACATCTCGTAAAAACAATGGCAACTAAATAGAATCGAGGCGATGTACATTTCATTAACAAAATAAATAGGGTAATGGAAATATATACAGTTGAGCGGACGAGTACAGTGCTGAGGGGATGGGAAGGGTGAGGGTGAGGAGCAGAGGGAAAGGGGGAAAAGAGGGTTTAGCTGGGGAGAGGTGAAGGGGGGGTGGTAGAGGGAGTAGAGGGAGAAGAGGAGCTCAGTCTGGGAAGGCCTCTTGGAGGAGGTGAGTTTTAAGTAAGGTTTTGAAGAGGGGAAGAGAATCAGTTTGGCGGAGGTGAGGAGGGAGGGCGTTCCAGGACCGCGGGAGGACGTGGCCCAGGGGTCGACGGCGGGATAGGCGAGACCGAGGGACGGTGAGGAGGTGGGCGGCAGAGGAGCGGAGCGTGCGGGGTGGGCGGTAGAAAGAGAGAAGGGAGGAGAGGTAGGAAGGGGCAAGGTGATGGAGAGCCTTGAAGCCTAGAGTGAGGAGTTTTTGTTTGGAGCGCAGGTTGATAGGCAACCACTGGAGTTGTTTAAGAAGGGGAGTGACATGCCCAGATCGTTTCTGCAGGAAGATGAGCCGGGCAGCGGAGTGAAGAATAGACTGGAGCGGGGCGAGAGAGGAGGAAGGGAGGTCAGAGAGAAGGCTGACACAGTAGTCTAGCCGGGATATAACGAGAGCCCGTAGCAGTAAGGTGGAGAGGAAAGGGCGGATCTTGGCGATATTGTAAAGGTGAAACCGGCAGGTCTTGGTAACGGATAGGATGTGTGGGGTGAACGAGAGAGACGAGTCAAGGATGACACCGAGATTGCGGGCCTGAGAGACGGGAAGGATGGTCGTGCTATCCACGGTGATAGAGAAGTCTGGGAGAGGACCGGGTTTGGGAGGGAAGATGAGGAGCTCAGTGTTGCTCATGTTGAGTTTTAGGTGGCGGGCCGACATCCAGGTGGAGACGTCCTGAAGGCAGGAGGAGATGCGAGCCTGAAGGGAGGGGGAAAGGACAGGGGCGGAGATGTAGATCTGCGTGTCATCTGCGTAGAGATGGTAGTCAAAGCTGTGAGAGCGAATGAGTTCACCGAGGGAGTGAGTGTAAAGGGACCATTCCCCCCCCCCCCCACTTCAGACCAAGCCCTAGTGGGAAGGAACAGAGCTAGGGGAAGCAGATACCAAGGAGGGCTCCGGAGTTGCTCCTGCTTGTGCCAGCCTACCAGCTGTATGGGGATGGGGCAGGGGGAAGGGCAGGATACCTGTCCAAGGGCACCAAGTGCTCTAAGAAGACCAGCACCATGGCCCGAGGATGGTGACAGGAGAGCAGAGTTAGGGCTTTCAGGAGAGTGGTCTTCTAGTCCAGGGTGCGGGAGGCGGGGAGGTGTAGATACATGCTCCTCCGGAGCTGGGCCACCTGGAGGGGAAGGGCATAACAGAGGGCTGGTGTTGGACTCAGATCCACCCTTGACTCACCACCACCCTCTTGGGCAGCTAGAAGTGAGTTGAATACAGGCAATGGGTTGTTGAATGAAGACAGATTTCACGTTAGTCACGGAGTGGTGCAAATCTTAAGGGATTGCAAAAAGATATGGAACGTTGCTGTGGATTGGCAATATTCCTCAGAGAGTTTGCCTTGACATGAGAGGGACTGGATTAGAGAGCAGTTAGTAGGGGTGAATAAAGTGAGCAAATCCAAGTGCAAGGGTGATGCGGAAGGGGATGGAAGAGGAGCAAATGAAGGCAGAGTCAGGGAAGGCCTCTTGGAGGAGATGTGCCTTTAGTAAGGCTTTGTACGTGGGGCGAGTAATTGTTCATTGGCTTCAAAGAAGGAAGGCCTTCCAGGCCAGGGGTGAGATGTGGGCCTGAGGTCTCGGCAAAAGAGACAGGATGGATTGAGGTCGAGTGAGTAGATTGGCATTAGAGAAAGGAAATAATGATAATGATAATTATGGAATTTGTTAAGTGCTTCCTATGTGACAGGCGCTATATTACCGGCCACTTAGGTTGGACACAGTCCCTGTCCCATGTGGGGCTTACTGTCTCGATACCTATTGTAATGTTGAGGTAACTTGGGCACAGAGAAGTGAAGTGACTCGCCCGAGGTCACCCAGCAGACAAGTGGTGGAGTTGGAATTAGAACTCATTCCCAGGCCTGTGCTCTCTCCACTACACCATGATGCTTCTCTGTGCTGCAGGTGGGGTTGTAGTAGGAGAGCAGTGAGGTAAGGTAGGCAGGGGCTAGGTGATGGAGTGTTTTGAAGAGTGGTTTGGTTTGAAGTGAGGGTGGATGGGCAACCACTGGAGGTTCTTGAGGAGTGAGGAAACATGGACTGAACGACAGGAGAGTGAAGTATGGACTAGGATGGGGATAGTCAGGGAGCAGAAAGGTCAGCAAGGAGGCTGGTACTGTTATTGGAGCGGAATAAGAGAAGTGCTTGGATTAACGTGGTTGCAGTTTGGATAGATGGAGAGGAAAGAGTGCATTTTCCCGATGTTGTGAAGGTTGCTCCGACAAGATTTAGTGATAGATTGTAGGCGTGGGTTAAATGAGGGCGATGAGTCCCGGAAAATGCTGAGGTTTTGGGCTCGGAAGACAGGAAGGATGATGGTGCTGTTAAGAGTGATGGGGAAAACAGCAGGAGGCCAGGGTTTAGATGGGAAGAGAAGGAGATATAAATTTGGGAAACATCCACATAGAATCATAGTCATTATTATTATTAGCATCATCATTATATTATGGCATTTGTTAAGCGCTTATGATGTGCCAAGCACTGCTTTAAGCCCTGGGTTAGATAGAAGGTAATCAGGTTGTCCCACGTGGGGTTCACAGTCTCAAACCCCATTTTATTGATGAGCCAACTGAGGCAGAGAAGTTAAGTTACTTGCCCAAGGTCACAGAGCAAAAAGAGGCAAAGCTGGGATTAGAGCCCAGGTTCTCTGACTCCCAAGCCCGTGCCCTTGCCACTGGCCCATGCTAGAGATGGTAGTTGAAGCCATTGGACTGAAAGTGTTCTCCAAGGGGGTGAGTATAGATGGCGAATAGAAGGGGACTCAGAATGACTCCCATCGTTAGGGGGTGGGAGGTAGAGGAAGGGCCCATGCAAGAGACTGAGAATGAGCGACCAGAGAGATAGGAGGAAAACCGACATCGAATCCCCACTGGACAGAGGAGGAAAATGTGACCTTGGGGTGACAGACCTTGCAAGAAGTGGGGCCTCGATATGGCCCTTGGAGCTCTGAGTCCCAGGCCCATGCCCATTTAGTTCACCATGGAATAGCGGCCAGACTCTGGCTAATGGTCGAGACTATAGATGTTAGCTTTGGGCCAAGATTAATGGTCCTATTCCTAAGCAGGTTACCCCTTCCACCCCATTCCTTTCCACTTTACCAATCTTATGGCAGGGCAGGGCAGGGAAGTGGGAAGGGATGAGCCGCCCCCGGTGCCTCTGAGGACAATCCCGTCCAGCCCCATCTTTTCCTTCCGGTGATGTGTCCCGAGGGAAGTCTTACCTGATCTGCTGTGGCTCCGGACTTCTGCAGCAGGATAGGGAGGGCCCTGACTGCGTGTGGCTCACCCTGGTCAAGCTGGAGCTCTTCAAACCGGTCAGGACCTCCTGGATAAGGCCCCTCACCTGGACAGCTGTAAGATTCTTGGCCAAGGCCTGAAGAGAGAAGAGCCAGGTGAGGGAGACCCTGGGGATTGCCCCCCTGGGGAGGCTCTCTCAGAAGGGGCAGCGTTCTGAGAGAGAGAAATCTCGCTGTGAGAGCTGGGTCAGAGGGCCACATCTCTTCCCTGCACACCCTGCCCATCTGGGGGCCCTAGGGCTGGAGCTGCCCCTCCGCTTGGCCCCAGGCCCTGACCCCACCTCTGGCTCTTCACCTCTTGTACTTCCTTGCTGATTTCCGCCTCCCCAGGTGCTGGAGCGACCTGAATGGAGTGCATGAAAAACACTGTCTTATGATATTACAGACACACCCTCCCTCCCTAGGAGTCTCGCCCGCTGGAAAAACTTTCCTGGAGGGCAGGGAGAGCGGGATGAGTTAGTGATGGGACAGGAGCAGAGCGAGACTCCTGGGATAGGATGCTTTTGCCTGACCCTGGGCCCTCAGCGCCTGTCCGCCATCTCTCCCTTCTCCCCACCTGCCAGGCAGCAGGGAGGGAACTTCCACCCCTCCCATCCCACTGCCAATACTCACGTTCTCCCCTTTCCCCCTCCTCACTTTTCTGTTCGGGTTTTCCTTCTTGGCCCAATCCTGATCCCAGACCCCTCTCTCAGGACAGACTCACTGTCTGAGACGAGACATCCAATTAACCAGTCACACCCTCTCCTCACACTAACCTCCTCTATCTAACCCCCCCTCACTCAAACAAAACTCCTCCCCGTTCACCCCACAACCACCCCGCACCACTCTAGCCTTCCCTCAACCACCCAAAAACCTAGTCAAATGTAAAAACGAAATCCTCCTCTCGCCTCTCTAAACTCCAATCTATGCTTGCTCTCCAACAAAACAAACCACCACCAAACCACCACTGATATCCCTCCACCACCACCACTACCAGAAGCAGCGTGGCGCAGTGGAAAGAGCACAGGCTTTGGAGTCAGGGCTCATGAGTTCGAATCCCAGCTCTGCCACTTGTCAGCTGTGTGACTGTGGGCAAGTCACTTAACTTCTCTGTGCCTCAGTTCCCTCATCTGTAAAATGGGGATTAAGACTGTGAGCCCCACGTGGGACGACCTGATTCCCCTGTGTTTACCCCAGCGCTTAGAACAGTGCTCTGCACATAGTAAGCGCTTAACAAGTACCAACATTATTATTATTACCACCTCCTCTCTCTCAGACTCCAACCCCTCACAGAAGCTCTCCCACCCTCGAGCTGGGCAGACCCTTCCTGGTCCAGTTGTGACATCACTGATGGATCACAATTCTGAACCCTGATGACCTGGTCCAGAGGAGTGAAGTATGTGGGTTGTGTTGTAGTAGAAGAGAAGGGAAGTGAGGTAAGAGGGGACAAGAGGATGGAGTGCTTTAAAACCGATGGTGAGGAGTTTTTGACTGATATGGAGGTGGATAGGCAGACACTGGAGATATTTGAGGAGGGGGTTGACATGTACTGAACGTTTTTGTAGAAAGATGATCCGGGCAGCAGAGTGAAGTATGGACTGGAGTGAAGAGAGACAGGAGGCTGGTAGATCAGCAAGGAGCCTGATGGAGTAATCTAGGCAGGATAGTGATGATATTAACATGGAAACCGTTTGGATGGAGAGAAAAGAGTCGCGTTTAGAGATATTGTCAAGTCGGGGCCTGCAGGATTTGGTGACGGGTTGAATAAGGCATTTGAATGAGAGAGAGGAGTCGAGCATGACGCCAAGGTTACAGGCTTGTGAGACAGAAAGGATGGTGGTGCCATCTACAGTGATGGAAAAGTCAGGGAGAGGACAGGGTTTGGGTGGGAAGATAAGCAGCTCTATTTTGAACATATTCAGTGGGAGGTGATGGGAGGAAATCCAAGTAGAGAGGTCTTGAAGGCAGGAGGATATGTGAGCCTGGAGAGAGGGAGAGGGATCGGGGAGGAGCTGTGGATTTGGAAATCATTCACATAGAGATGGGAGTTGAGGTCGTGGGAGTGAATGAGTTCTCTGAGGGAATAAGTGTAGATGGAGAATAGAAGGGGACCCAGACCTGAACTGTGAGAGGCCCCCATAGTTAAGGAGTGGGAGGCAGAAGAGTAGCCTGTGAAGAAGACTGAGAATGATTGAGAGCGTTCTGCAACTCGAGCACAAGAGTGAAGGAGGTGGACACTGCAGGTGATCCAGGGCCGCCAGCACTCTGTTGCATGGGTGAGGCTGGTATGGTGCCCCTCAGCTTCCTGTGCCGAAGCTACTGACATAGGGGTTGGAACAGCCTCTGTGACCCTTTTTCTGCATGCCCTGGCAGGGGAGTTCCAATGCATTCAGGGAATGTGTTATCCTGTCTGTGAGGCTGCTCAGGGAGTGGATGAGTCTAGTGGTTGCTGTCTGGAGCCTATGCTCCACACACTGACATATTGAAAGAAAAGCTTGTGCATGTACGCACCAACATACAACTGTAGTGAAGGAGACAGGTATATGTGTATATATGTATGTGCATATATACACACATACATACATGCAATATATATGTACTCAAACACATTCACTAACCTAGAGACTGACAAGAATTCAAGGTATTATGTTTGAAAGCAATTTTCCACTATTTTTCCAGGATATGTAAACTCTTGGGCCCAGACAAAAATCTGTTTTCAGAGATTGCTATGCATAAAATTACATGTATACATGTTAAACCACAAATGGAGCTAGGTGTCCCCGGTCTAAGGAGGATTTCCTATTGCTTGAACAGAGGAGAGAAGCAGCTCGGCCTAGGGAAGGGAGGGAGTGTGGTGGTGGTGTCGGCTATGATTGGAAAGGGAAGGGAAGGGAAAGGATAGGCTGATGAGTTCAGGTTGACTATTATTGAGTTTCAGGCCCTGGCAGGACATACAGCCAGATAGGGTTGTCCAGGAAGCAGGCGGAAGTGTGAGATGGTAAAGGAGAAGAGAAGTCAGGGAAAACAAGGCCCATTTGATAGCACCACCAACCTTCCTGTCACATAAGCCTATAACCATGCCATTCTCCTCATCTAATCTCTCTTCCTCAACCCATATATTTAGTCAGTCCCCAACTCTTTCCGATTCAACAACATTTCTAAAATCCACACTTTCCTCTCCATTCAAACTGCTATCTCATTAATTCGAGGGCTTATTCTATCCAGCCTAATTATGGTATCAGCTTCCTTGCTGACCTCCCTGCCTCCTGTTTCTCTCCCCTCCGGTCAGTGCTTCACTCTGCTTTTTGGATCATTTTTATATCAAATCTTCCAGCCCAGGTTTCCCTCCTCTTCAAGAACCTCCAGTGGTTGCCTATCCACCCCCATATAAATATAAATAAATGATGGTACTTGTTAAGCGTTTACTATGTGCCAAGCACTGTTCTAAGTACTGGTATAGATAGAAGGTAATCAGCTTGTCCTAGGTGGGGCTCACAGTCTTAATCCTCATTTTACAGATGAGGTAAATTATTTGCCCAAAGTCACACAGCAGAGAAGTGGTAGAGCTTGGATTAGAATCCATAACCTCTGACTCCCAAACCTGTTCTCTTTCCACTAAGCCACGCTGCTTGCCATATTAAAGAGAAGCTCATGACCACCGGCTTTAAATCACTCAATCACTTGCTCCCTCCTACCTTACCTTGCTGTTCTCTAACCACAACTCAGCCCATACACTTCACTCCTCTAATGTCATCCAACTCACTGTACCTTGATCTCATCTACCTCACCGCCTATTCCTAGCCCACGTCCTTCCTCTGGCATGGAACAACCACCTTCTTCATATGTGACAGATAATTTATTTCCCCACCTTCAAAGCCTTACTGAGGGTGCATCTCCTCCAAAAAGCCTTCACTGACTAAGCTGTCCTTTCCTCTTTTCCCACTCCCTTCTGTGTCTCCCTTGTCCTTGAATCTGCACCCTTGATTCATTCCTCCCTCAGCCCTCCAGCACTCATGGACAGATCTGTAATTTATTTATTTATATTAATGCCTGTCTCCCCCTCTAGACTGTAAGCTCACTGTGGACAGGGAAAGTGCCTACCAACTCTGTTATATTGTACTTTCCCAAGTGCTTAGTACAGTACTCTTCACATAGAAAGCACTCAATAAATATGATGGATTGGTTGATATGGACCCAAAGTGTCGCCTGTCAGCTTTGAAGATGCTTACAGGCACCAGTGTGGTGGAGAGACCACAGAGGGATGGGCCACTTTCTCTGAGTGAAAGCCCTGCAGAGAAGTTAGCCCAAGGTAACAGGAAAGGCAATTTGGAAAGCACTGGCAGCACCTCTAAGGGGCCCTCTGCTCATTGGCTCATGGGCAGATGGGGAGCGGGGGGGAAGAGTGCAGGCACGGATGGCCAGTGGGGGAGAGTGAAGTGTTTCCCAATCACCTTATAGTGTGTCTGTTGCATTGTGCTCCCCTGAGTACAGAGTACAGAGGGCCGAAGGCAGGTAAGCTTCATTTCCATCACCATTCTTCATCAAGAAACTGTCACCCACATTTCTATAACTATGACGGAACTAAGTTCTTACTAGGCCTCAGGTTCTGTGCTTAACACTATGGCAGACGTTCCCCAGCCTACATGGGGTTCACAGTTTGACAGAAAGAGCAGGTTTTGTATTTTATGAGACTCTGCCCCAGTGGGGAGGGAAGGGGCTTGGGGGTGGGGTGGGAAGGGGCAAATGACTTTACTTCTCTGTGCCTCAGTTCCCTCGTCTGTAAAATGGGGATTGAGACTATGAGCCCCACGTGGGACAGGATCCAATTTGCTTGTATCCACCCTGGAGCTATGCTGTCGATAGCACCCTACTAGAAGGAAGTGAAGAAGATTTGAAGGGCTTATTCTTAAAAGTTAAGAAACAGAGCAAAAAAATGGGCCATTTGTCAGGAAAACAGAGATTATGACACCCAGAAGTATTAGCCCATTTGTAGTGGATGGAGAGAAGATTGAAGTGGTTGACAGTTTTCCTCTCTTGGGATCCAAAATCAATAGTAAAGGAACGAGTAGCCAAGAAAGAGGCCAAAGATTAGTGTTACTAAGATTTGCTACGAAGAGCCTGGAATGTGGTCTTGTAGAGATTTTTGTGAATATCATAGGCTGCCCCAAAAAACAAATGGATTTTGGGACAAATTAAGTCACAGTGGTCTTTTGAAGGCCAAATCACTCGACTTAGATTAACGTATTTTGGACACACAATCAGGAGGACTATCTCTGGAGAAGACACTAAAACTAGGAAAAGTCCAGGGAAAAGGTGGAAGAGGCAGACCAGCAGCTAGTTGGATAGAGGCCATAACAACGATAATGGAAGAACCGTTAGAAAGGTTACAGATTAAGGCAGAGGATAGGACGTTCTGGAGAAAATATGTCCATAGAGTCGCTATGAATCAGAAACGACTCGACGGCACTTGATAATAATAATAAACCTCAGGGCACAGTACAGTGCTTGGCACATAATAAGTGCTTAGAAAATACCACAATTATGATTATCATTAGATGATATAGAGAAGCAGCGTGGCTCAGTGAAAAGAGCACGGGCTTGGGAGTCAGAGGTCATGGGTTCGAATTCTGGCTCTGCCACTTGGCAGCTGTGTGACCGTGGCCAAATCACTTAACTTCTCTGTGCCTCAGTTCCCTAATCTGAAAAATTGGGAATGAAGACTGTGAGCCCCACGTGAGACAACCTGATTACCCTGTATCTACCCCAACGCTTAGAACAGTGCTCTGCACATAGTAAGCGCTTAATTAATACCAACATTATGAAAAACTCGTCAGGTGCTCATTTGGCGTCTCTCAGCGGTGTCTGAGCCCCTCTATTGCCCCCTGATGGCAGTAGGCGTTGTTCAGGGAAAGTGTGGAGGATCGAAAATACTGACAACTAGAGAAGTCCTAGATAGACAAATAAATACATGAATAAATAATGGCAACATGTAACATGAGTGAGAATCATATTAAGGTGAGGTGCATGAAGAAACTGTGGGGAAAATACAACCCTAAATACAATGCATAAACAAGAATCCATTCCCACAAAAGTACTGCATGAGTGCTTCATGCATTAATCCAGCCCACAAACATTCATAACCAAGAATGGTTTGCTCAGCAGAGGCAAAAAACGGATGCAAGCATTAATCCATTCTGCCCAAGATTGCCAAATGCTAGTAATGGATTTCTGCTTTGCGGCTATGGGCAAAATCTTTATTTGACATACTTGATTTGGCTTGTTTCTCACTTTGGGCTGTGGGAGACAGGGAGAGAGTAAAGAACAACAGGTTTACAACAAGCAAAAAGAAACACTTCTTCACTCTGCAGGGGTAAGCATGTGGATTTTATTTCCTGGGGAAGTTTCTCGGTCAAAACTCTCAGTCAGTTGAAGAAACATTTGGATAAATTATTGCCTAGGTTATATTACCAGAGGGAAAGTTGAAAGTATTGGGAAAATTCACCCCTAACCATGAGGATGGGCATTCAGAAGAACAAATACCATGCGGCTTCTTCAGGACCTGTCTGCAAAAGAATCCTGAACTGGAAAACTCTGAAAAGTGACACTTTTAGACTCTCATACTTGAGTAGAGATAAAGTAGATGTCGACAGTGAGTCGTTGTCTTTACACTGTAAGTTTGCCGTGGGCAAGGAATGTGGCTGTTTATTGTTATACTGTACCCTCCCAAGTTCTTAGTATAGTGCTCTGTGCACAGTTAGGGCTCAATAAGCACTACTGAATAAATGATTGAAGGAATGAATGAAGTTATAACCGTCACTTGAAATTGGAATTTGCAAATTCGGGGGGATCATGCCATGACATGGTTCCACCACAACTGAGAAAAACAAACGGCAACAAGTGCATCCCCTCTGTGCCACTGGGGGACCTGGCTACCATCCTGCTTTGTACGTACCACCTGACATCTCTGAGAATGGGCATCACATTTTTTCCACGCCACTGAGGAGACTCCATTTCAACCTTGCCTTCCTCTATCCCAAAGGGATAGATCAAAACAGCCACAGCCTAAGGCCACCACAAAATCTGGAGAAGACTGATGGGGATTGTAGAGGTTGCTGTGGATGTGGGAGCACCTGTGCCATAAGAATTCTCCAATTCTTCTCTTCTTGCCACAGCACCCTAATGATTTTTGTCTATTTTTATTTTGTTCATTTGTCCTTGCTTTTTACATTGTTTTAGTATTTGATTGTTTTTATTGCTTCTTACGTGCCTATCACAAGTCACCTCACCCTATTTATACTCTTAGATGGTGAGCCCCTTGAGTGACAGGCGGTATGTTTAATTCCCACCTAGGTATTCATTCCCTGTGCTTACTACAGTGCTCTGCACCCAGCAAGTGCTTAGTACTTTTTACTCGCAGTAAAAAGCATTTTAGTACTTAATACTATTACTACATGAGTTACAGACTATATTGCAGTCACTTCTTCTAGAAGGCAGGGATTGAGTTCTTGAAGAATCTACATTAAGGAAAATTAGCACCTTTGGAAAAACACATTGTTAGAACAACATTCTCTAATTCTCCTGCCATGTTCTATGAATAGGGTGGAATTACCAAAGGCTGGGACTGGGCCTTCATTATCTAGTGGAATACCCTCTCGTGGTGATTTAGTTTAGTGCCTGACACTTAGTAAGTAGTTAACAAATACCATTAAAAAAACTCCCAAACTATTTGTGTTAATCACCTCTCCATCACCACCCTCCAATGAAGGTGGGCTAAATGAAAAGAAAAGGAAGCTGAAGTAGAGGTGATTAACACAAAGTTTTTCTTTTTAATATGGTATTTGATTGCTGTCATTTTCGATGACAAATTTGGTGGTTGTGTTTCCAGGGGTTTATAGAAGAAGATAAAGCAACCAAGGAAGAATGGAACTGAACATTAAGTGAGATTTGGGTAATTTAAAAAGCCCCTTTATAAAACGCATAAAATTAGTTACAATACTAATCACAGTTCGGAAAGTGATACATTTCAGGAATGAGAAAAGCCAGCTTGAGACTTTATGATCTATCTTTCTAACTATGATGATATTGGCATCCTCTTCAGAATAGTTTTGGTATGAGTGGGGATAACTATTAATAATAATAATGTTAGCCATTTAGATGGAGTTGGGAAGCAAGTGTGTGACTGGCACTGATTTTCTTAATCAGATTTGCATCCAGTCACCGTCCATGGATTCCGGTCTTTATTTAGTCACGAAAAGACAGTTGTCAGAGCAGACTTCCCAATACCCTCTGCTGTAAAGACTGGAAAACTGTTCATGCAATTTGGTTTTCGGTACAAATGCTCCTCTCAAAGCCCATTTCATATATTATTTCCATTTAACGATGTACCTCTGACATTTATAGAGTAGGTAATGATTGTGCTTTCCTCAGAGTTTGTTTAATGCAGAGTTTTATTTTATTTTATTTTATACGGTTTGATTTTATGTAGAGACTTACCAAATCATACAAAGAATAATGATTATCGAACACTTGCTTTGTGCCAGGTACAGAGATAGATGTAAGATTATCAGATCAGACACAGTCTCTATCCCACATAGGGCCCACAGGCTAAGTGAAAATAACAATGATGATAAAATTAATAATAATAATTGTGATATTTGTTAAACACTTACTATGAACCGAACACTGTACTAAGTGCTACACTGGATATTAGATTATCAGATTGTACACAGTCCCTGACTCAAAGGGAATCCTTAGTCTAATAAATATTTATGATTATAATAACAATAACAATAAATGATAATAGTGATAATTGCACTATTTGTTAAGTACTTACAATGTGCCAAGCACTGCTTTAAGCACTAGGGAATACACAATCAATCAATAATATTTATTGAGTATTTACAATGTGCACAACACCATACTAAACACTTGAGAGAGTACAATATTACAGATAATCAGTCTCTGATCCACATCGGGCTCCCATTCTACGTAGGAGGGAAAACTTGGGTTTACCACCATTTTACTGATAAAGAAACTTAGATACAGAGAAGTGAAGTGACTTGCCAAAGGTCACACTGCAGATGTGACAGAACTGGGATTAGAACCCAGGTCCTCTGGCTTCCAGGTCCAGGCTCTTTCCATTAGACAATCCTGTTTCTCTAAGAAGCAAAGCTATTACCTATTTCTTCTCATAGTAATAATAATAACGGTATTTTTCAATCCCTTACCATGTGCCAAGCACTGTTCTAAGCACTGGGGTAGATACAAGTAACTAGGATTAGACACAGTCCCTGTCCCACAGGAGATTCACAGTCTTGATTCCCATTTTAAAGATGAGGTAACTGAGGCGCAGAGAAGTGAAGTGACTAGCCCCAAGTTACAAAGCAGGCATGTGGCAGAGCCGGGATTAGATCCCAGGTCCTTCTGAGTCTCAAATCTATGCTCTATGCCATATGAGTAAGTATTTGATTTTGATTCTATGCTCTTTATTGTCTGAAAGAGGCCTGTGATCACCCCACAGGGAGGCGCCTTCTGAGAATTTGTAGAGTCTTGACTCTTCTCCTCTGCCCATACTCAAGCATGGCACCACTGCTAAATGACCTAACACCCAGGGTGTGATCCACTTTATGGCCCTGTTTGGGAGTGTGGCTAAGGGGATGGGGCCTACCATCATTTCTTGATTTCCCGGTTCCCCTCTTAGTTTAGTCTAAGCTAAAGCCCGGGGAAACAGAGTGAGACCAGTGGCTGAGGAGGCTCTTTGATCCAAGGAAGAATCCAGAGCAGGTTTCTTCTTCCCTCTCCATGGGGACAGCTGGTGTTTATCAAGTGGAGGGCAGAAATGAACTATGGGAAGAAACATACGGATGGAAACCAAGGGGTCTACTTGAAGACTGATTACAACTAAGGAATGGATTTTTTCAAATTAAAAAAAAATCTGGCAAATTATTGAATTATGCTGTCGAGTCATTTCCAACCCATAGCGACACCATTGACAAATCTTTCCCAGAATGCCCCGCCCTCCATCTGCAATCGTTCTGGTAGTGTATCCACAGAGTTTTCTTGGTAAAAATATGGAAGTGGGTTACCAGTGCCACCTTCTGTGCAGTACACTCAAGTCTGCACCCTCGACTATCACCCAAGACGCTGCTGTGCCCAGCATGGGTGAGTTTTGACTTTTAAAATAATCTGTGCCTCAGTTTCTTCATCTGTGAAACAAATGTTCTCCCTCTCTGTAGGACTGTGAGCCCTATGTGGGATAGGGACTGTGTCCTACCTGGTAATGTATCTACCAACTCTGTTGTGATTTAATCCCCCAAAGTAGCTTATTACAGTGCTGTGCACACAGTAAGCGCTCAAAAAATACCATTGATTGATTCATTTACCTCATCTTTTAGAAGAGAGCTTGGCACTTAGTTTAACAAATGCTACTATTATTATTACTATTATTATTATTGTTATTATTACATTTGGGTGAAATGATGGGTTGAATTTCACAAATTTGGGATCTCACTTTACTTTTTTTGGTGATTCACAAATATCCACAGTGAATATTTGGTAATATTCTTCCCTTTCAGCATTTGCAAATGAAGGGCCAACATTAATTCATTCATTCAGTCATATTTATTGAGCACTTACTTGTGTGCAAAGCACTGTACTAAGCTTATTGGAGAGTACAATATTACAATAAACATTATTCCCTGCCCAAACAAATGCTCAACAGCTAGCTGTTGGCATTCAAATCTCCGTTAAAGCAAACAGATTTAATTCAGTTCTTTGGACTCTGGAATCAACAGAAAATTTAGCAGTATCCAAATCTGGGATATGATGGGTAGTTAGGGGACTCTATTTAGGGGTGAGAAAATAATGACATCTTCAAAGCCCTACTAAAGTTGTATCTCTTCCGAGAATCCTTCCCCGACTCACCTCTCATCTCCCTACCCTAATTTTCCTCCCTTCTGCATTGTCTATGTATTTGAGTCTGTGTGCCCTAAGCACTTTGATTCTTCCCCACCTCACTTATGTCCACATCCTCATACTCTGCTGCTTCCCCTCTCTGTAATAAGGAGCAGCATGGTGTAGTAGATAGAGTTGGTAGGTTGTGGGTTCTAATCTTACCTTTGCCACTTGTCTGCTGCATAACCTTGAGCAAGTCACTTCACTTCTCTGTGCCTCAGTTACCTCATCTCTAAAATGGGGATTGAGATAGAGAACCCCATACAGGATAGGGACTGTGTCCAACCAGATTTGCTTATATCAACCCCGGTGCTTAGTATGGTGCCGGGCATGTTTTAAGTCCCCATTTTATAGATGAGGAAGCTGAGGCCCAGAGACAGTAGGTTCATTCATTCATTCAATAATATTTATTGAGCGCTTACTATGTGCAGAGCACTGTACTAACCCCTTGGAATGTACAATTCGGGAACAGATAGAGACAATCCCTGCCCTGACGGGCTTACAGTCTAATCGGGAGAGACAGACAAAAACAACAGCAATAAATAAAATCAAGGGGATGCACATATCATTAACAAAATAAATAGGTTAATAAAAATATATACAAATGAGCACGAGCACAGTGCTGAGGGGAGTAGAAGAGAGAGGGGGAGGAGCAGAGGAAAAGGGGGGAAAGGGGCTTAGTTGAAGGGAGGTGAAGGGGTTGCAGAGAGGGAGCAGAGGGAAAAGGGGAAGCTCAGTCTGGGAAGGCCTCTTGGAGGAGGTGGGATCTCAGGAGGGCTTTGAAGAGGGGAAGAGAGTTTGGCGGAGGTGAGGAGGGAGGGCGCTCCAGGACCACGTGAGGACTTGGCCCAAGGGTTGACGGCGGGATAGGCAAGAACATGGGACGGTGAGGCGGTGGGCGGCAGAGGAACGGAGCCTACGGGGTCGGCAGTAGAAAGTCAGAAGGGAGGAGAGGTAGGAGGGGCAAGGTGTGATGGAGAGCCTTGAAGCCTAGAGTGAGAAGTTTTTGTTTCGTGCAGAGGTTGACAGGCGACCACTGGAGGCTTTTAAGAAGGGGAGTGACATGCCCAGAGCGTTTCTGCAGGAAGATGAGCCAGGCAGCGGAATGAGAAGCAGCGTGGCTCAGTGGAAAGAGCACGGGCTTGGGAGTCAGAGTTCATGGGTTCGAATCCCGGCTCTGCCACTTGTCAGCTGTGTGACTGTGGGCAAGTCACTTTACTTCTCTGTGCCTCAGTTCCCTCATCTGTAAAATGGGGATGAAGACTGCGAGCCCCACGTGGGACAACCTGATTACCCTGTATCTACCCCAGCGCTTAGAACAGTGCTCTGTACATAGTAAGTGCTTAACAAATACCCACATTAGTATCATTATTATTATTATTATAAGAATAGACTGAAGTGGGGAGAGACAGGAAGAAGGGAGATCAGAGAGAAGGCTGACACAATAATCCAGCCTGGATATTATGAGAGCCTGTAGCAGTAAATTAGCCATTTGGGTGGAGAGGATAGGGCGGATCTTGGCAACTTTATAAAGGTGAGACCGGCAGGTCTTGGTGATGGATTGGATGTGTGGGGTGAATGAGAGAGCCGAGTCAAGGATGACACCAAGGTTGCGGACTTGAGAGACAGGAAGGATGGTCGTACCATCCACAGTGATAGGGAAGTCAGGAAGAGGACAGGGCTTGGGAGGGGAGATAAGGAGCTCAGCTTTGGACATGTGGAGTTTTAGGTGGCAAGCAGACATCCAGGTAGAGACGTCCTGGAGGCAGGAGGAGATACGAGCCTGCAGGGAGGGGGTGAGGATGGGGCAGAGGTGTAGATTTGAGTGTCATCTGCATAGAGATGATAGTTGAAGCCGTGGGAGCGAATGAGTTCACCAAGGGAGTGAGTGTAGATGGAGAACAGAAGAGAGCCGAGAACTGACCCTTGAGGAACTCCTACAGTTAGAGGATGGGAGGGGGAGGAGGAGCCTGCGAAGGAGACCGAGAATGACTAAGCTCTTGGGGGAGTACAGCACAAGAATAGAACAGACTCATTCCCTGCCCACAACAAGCTTACAGTCTAGAGAGGGAGACAGACATCAATAACAATTGCTAAATTATGGATAGGTACATAAGAGATATGCCAAGAAATAGCACTGATTGACTGATTGATTGATGTGGCCAGTTCTGGGTGGCGCACACAGGCCTTTTCAGATCACTGTACTAAGTGCCTGGGAAAGCATAATATAATAGAGTTGATAGACACATTCCCTGCCCAAAACCACTTACAGACTTTAATATAAACAAATTACTATATTACAGATATGGACATAAATGCTGGGGGATAAGAAAGGGGTGAATAAAGGGAGCAGGTCAGGGCAACACGGGAGTGGGAGAAGAGGAAAGGAAAGTTTAATAATAATGATTATGGCATTTGTTAAGGATTAACTGTGATCCTACATGAGACAACCTGATTACCCTGTATCTACCCCAGCGCTTAGAACAGTGTGCAGAACTATGTGCAGAGCACATAATAAGCGCTTAACAAATACCAAGATTATTATTATTAAGCCCTTACTATGTGCCAAGCACTGTGCTAAGCAGTGGGTTAGTTACAAGGTAATCAGGCTGTCCTACCTGGGGCTCATAATCCTAATTCCCATTCATTCATTCGAACATTTATTGAGTACTTTCTGTGTGCAATAAACCTCCAGCTATCTTATTGCTTCTTTCAGAGACTGAGGTTCAGATCGGAATTATTGTGGCATTTGTTATTATTAAGTGCTTACTATGTGCCAAGAAGCATAGTGAGTGCTGGAGTAGATGAAAGATCATTCATTCCCAAATGGGGCTCACAGCCTAAGTAGGAGGAAGAACAGGAATTGAATCGCCATTTGGCAAATGAAGGAACTGGGGCCCGGGGAAGTGAAATGACTTGTCCAAGGTCACAGTGCAGGCAAGTGGCAGAGTCCAGATTTGAACATCCCTATCCTCTCTACCCTCTCCTGATGATGAAAGAGATGCTCTCAATTCCACCCCCTCTACTCAACTCAACTCGCTTGCTCCCCCTTCCCTTCATCGCTCTCGAACCACTAACCCACAGTCCAGGATCACTGCCATTGTCGGCCTCCTTCGCTCTTATGCTCCAGCCACTGAACGCTGCTGGCCAAAGTCTAAACACTAAGCCGACCTTGCTCGCTTTACTCTTATCCTTTCCTGCCTTAACTCTGCCCTCTCCTCTACCAGGCAAAACTACTTTTCTTCCCTCTGTGACACCCATGCCCGTCAGCTCTTCCGGACACTGAACTCCCTCCTCAGGCCCCCTATTCCTCTCCTTCCTCCATCCCTCACCCACAATGATCTGGCCACCTACTTCATTAGAAAAATTAACACCATCAGATCTGAGCTCCCCAAAGTCACTCTTCCCCCTTCTCCATTGCCCCTGCTCTCAATCCTCTCCTCTATTTACCCATACTTCTCAGCAGTATCTCCAGAGGAGATCTCCTCCCTCCTCTCAAGTGCAACCCCCTCCCCCTGTGCTTCGGACCCCATTCCCTCTCACCTTATAAAAACTCTCACCCTTTTCCTTCTCCCTTTCTTAATTTCCACCTTCAACCGCTCACTCTCCAATGGCTTTTTCCCCTCTGCCTTCAAACATGCCCATGTCTCCCCCATCCTAAAAAAAACCCTTCTCTTGATCCCACTTCCCCTTCCACTTATCTCCCTATCTTCCTCTTACCCTTCCTTTCCAACTCCTACAACGAGTTGTCCATACTTGCTGCCTTGAATTCCTCAACTCCAACTCTCTCCTGGCCCCCCTCCAATCTGGCTTCCATCTCCGCCACTCCACCAAAACCGCCGTCTCAAAGGTCACCAGTGACCTCATTCTAGCTAAATCCAATGGCTCCTACTCTAGCCTAATCCTCCTTGACCACTCAGCTGCCTTTGACACTGTCGACCATCCCCTTCTCCTCAACACATTATCCAACCTTGGCTTCAGGGACTCCCTCCCCTCCTGGTTCTTATCTCATCTCTCTGGCCGTTCATTCTCTGTCTCCTTTGCAGGATTCTCCACCCTTTCCCATCCCTTGCTGGGGAACTGTAGGGGTTCCTCAAGGGTCAGTTCTTGGTCCCCTTCTGTTCTCCATCTACACTCACTCCCTTGGTGAATTCATTTGCTCCCACGCCTTCAACTATCATCTCTATGCAGACAACACCCAAATCTATGTCTCCTCCACGGTTCTCTCTCCCTCCCTCCAGGCTCGCATCTCCTCCTGGCTTCAGGACATCTCCACCTGAATGTCCACCCGCCACCTAAAACTCAACATGTCCAAGACTGAGCTCCTTATCTTCCCTCCCAAACCCTGTCCTCTCCCTGACTTTCCCATTACTGTGGATGGCACTACCATCCTTCCCTTCTCACAAGCCCGCAACTTTGGTGTCATCTTTGACTCTGCTCTCTCATTCACCCCACACATACAATCCACCACCAAAATCTGCCAGTCTCGCCTTCACAGCATCGCCAAGATCTGTCAAACTGCAAACTGCAATCTGCAAACTGCTACCTTGCTGGTACAAGCACTCATAATATCCGGACTGAATTATTGCATCAGCCTCCTCTCTGTTCTTCCATTGTCCTGTCTCTCCCCGCTCCAGTCTATATTTCATTCTGCTGCCCAGATGGTCTTTCTACAGAAAAGCTCAGTACAAGTCACCCCGCTCCTCAAAAACCTCCAGTGGCTGCATAAACTCCTCACTCTGGGCTTCAAAGCTATCCATCCCTTTGCCCCCTCTTACCTCACCTCCCTTCTCTCTTTCTCCAGCCCAGCTCGCACACTCCACTCTTCTGCTGCCACTAACCTCCTCGCTGGGCCTCATTCTCGCCTGTTCTGCCATCGACTCCTGGCCCACGTGTTACCTCTGGCCTGGAATACCCTCTCCCCTCACATTCATTCATTCAATCATTCAGTCGTATTTATTGAGTGCTTACTATGTGCAGAGCACTGTACTAAGAGCTTGGAATGAACAATTCAGCCACAGATAGAGATGATCCCTGCCCAACAACGAGTTTATAATCTAAAAGGGGGAGACAGACAGCAAAACAAAACAAGTAAGTCAGGAATCAATACCATCAAAATAGATGAATAGAATCATAGATATAGACACATCGTTAATAAAATAGAGTAATAAATGATATATAGACACATACACAAGTGCTGTGGGGAGGGGAAGGGGGTAGAGCAGACAACGTGGCTCACCAACCCACCTCCCTCACGGCTCACAGCTGTGGCTTCTGTGTCATTGTGGACATAGTGATGACCGGGGTGGAGTTTCCTGCCCCTCACATCCGAGGTCAGATGATCTTCTCCCCTGGTGTCTCAGTTTCCCCATTTAGAAAGAGCATGCAGGAGGGAGCAAAGGATTCCTCGGAGAACACGGCTTAGCCTGTGAGGGAGTCAGAGGTGCGAGAGGGAGACGAAGGAGGGTCGTGGGAGACCGGAACCCCAAGGGAAGTGGTGTGGGCCAGTGGCATGGGCTCTGCTTTAGAACATAAGCTCGTTGTGGGCAGGGAAGGTGTCTGTTATATCGTGCTCTCCCAAGTGCAGAGTTCAGTGCTCTGTACACCCCAAGAGCTCCATAAATCAGAACGACTGACTGACTGATTCTGCCACTTTTCTGCTGTGTGACCTCGGGCAAGTCGCTTCACTTTAGTGGGCCTCGTGTTTCCTCGTCTGTAGAATGGGAATTCAGACTGTGAGCCCCTTATGGGCCAGAGACTGTGACCAGTTCGATTTACTCATATGGGCCCCAGCACTTAGTACAGTGCTTGGCATATAGAAAGTGCTTAATGGATACCATAAAATAAAGGGCAATGGCACCGAGACCCATACTGTCTCTCCAGTAGGGACACATATGAGCAAGAGTGTCAGTCGGCCCCCGGTAATCATTCGGCATATCTTGGCATTTTCTCGTCCCTGGCTGAGCCTCAGCAGGGAGGGAAACCTGGACATTCCCAGAGGGATTTCCCTCTGAGAGTAATCAGAGCAGATTAATATTCAGTGATACTCTCATTTGTGAGCTTGCTGATTGCCCCCAAGGGAGAGTTGAGATGAGTCTCCGGGCCAATAAATGTTGGCTCAATCCTGCTCCACCAGTCAGAGGCTGTCCGCGATCTGCTCGCCTGACTGGAAGGAGCAATTATGTCAGGTGAGCGGGACAGAACCACCTCTCATTTGGTCATACAGTTTCAGAGGATTTGGGGGGAGATATGAGCCGGGTGGCCGAGATCAACGGTGGTTGGGGTTTTACCAGCATTTAGATCCAGAGAATAGATCAGTGAAACATGTCGGAGCCTTTCGGTTTGGTGGTGTTTAGGAGATGGTAGATTTGGGGAAGGAACCCCCAGGGGTTCTGGGATCGGGGGAGGAGCCTAGGAGCAGCAGGGCTTTGTGACTAGAGCCCTGGCCTTAGTCAGAAGGACTTGGGTTCTAACTCCGGCTCCTCCACTCATCTGCTCTGTGACTTTGGGCCTGTAACTTCACTTCTCTATTCTCACTTCCTTCGTCTTTAAAATGGGGATTAAGACTAAGAGCCCCACTTGGGGCATGGACTGTGTCCACCCTGATTAGACTGTATCTACCCCAGAGCTTAGTTCTGGGCATGACACATGGTAAGCACTTACCAAATGCCATAAAAAATGTGGCCTCTGGGTGCCTGAGTTTTCACCAAGAGGAAACGCAGATGGTGTGAGAGGGAGAGAGTGCTGGTGAGGCTCTGCAGGCCCAGGGCTGTGTCGGCATGGGCAGGAAGGGGCCTCTGCGCTTCCAGAAGGGGACAAGGCTGAGAGGCTTCCTACCTGACAATCTCCTCTCTCTTATTCCCAACAACTCCCAAGAGCTTAGCATAGTGCTCCGCACATAGTAAGCGCTCAATAAATACCATCGGTCCTCCCACTCCCCCAGCCTCCCCCAGTAGTTCCCATCCACCGACTCCAACATGGAAACATGTGTTCCTGAGGTCACAGCCTGGCTGCCCACCATAAGGTCCAACCTGTTCTTCTAAGTGTGAGGGCAGTTAAGGGGGAAGCAGCATGATTTAGTGGCTAGAGCACAGACCTGGGAGTCAGAAAGACCTGGGTTTTATTTCATTCATTCAATAGTATTTATTGAGCACTTATTATGGGCAGAACACTGTACTAACCACTTGGAATGTACAATTCGGCAACAGATAGAGACAATCCCTGACCATTGATGGGCTTACAGTTTAATCGGGGAAGACAGACAGACAAAAACAATAGCAATAAATAGAATCAAAGAGATATATATCTCATTAACGAAATAAATAGGGTAATAAAAATATATACAAATGAGCGGGGGAACACAGTGCAGAGGGGAGAGGAAGGGAGAGGGGGAGGAGCAGAGGGAAAGGGGGGGAAAAGGGGCTTTGCTGAGGGGAGATGAAGGGGGGGTAGAGCGGCAGCAGAGGGACCAGAGGGAAAGGGGGAAGCTCAGTCTGGGAAGGCCTCTCAGAGAAGGCGAACTCTCAGTAGGGTTTTGAAGAGGGGAAGAGATTAGTTTGGCGGAGGTGAGGAAGGAGGGCATTCCAGGACAGCGGGAGGACGTGGACCGGGGGTCGACAGCGGGATAGGTGAGAATGGGGGACAGTGAGGAAGTGGCCGGCAGAGGAGCGGAGCCTGCAGGGTGGGCAGTAGAAAGAGAGAAGGGAGGAGAGGTAGGAAGGGGCAAGGTGATGGAGAGCCTTATAGCCTAGAGTGAGAAGTTTTTGTTTCGTGCGGAGGTTGATAGGCAACCACTAGAGGTTTTTAAGAAGGGGAGTGATTTGCTCAGTGTCTCTGCAGGAAGATGAGCCGGGCGGCGGAATGAAGAATAGACTGGAGCGGGGAGAGACAGGAGGAAGGGAGATCAGAGAGAAGGCTGACAGTAATTCAACCGGGATATTATGACAGCCTGTACCAGTAAGATAGCCGTTTGGGTAGAGAGAAAAGGGCGGATCTTGGCAATATTATAATGGTTCTATTTCCCATTCTGCCACTCTGCCGTGTGACCTTGGGCAAATCATTAGGGTTACCTCATCGGTAAAATGGAGATTAAGAGTGTGAGCCCCAAGTAGAACAGGGACTCTGTCCAATCTGATTAATTTCAGTCTACCACAATACTTAGAAGAGTGTTTGGCACATAGTAAGTGCTTCACAAGTGTGATTATTATGATGAGTGTACCTTCCGGGAGCAGGAGACCCATAAGAGAAAAATCGAGAAGTCTCCTGTTCTCCAAGGCAGCAATTTTGCCATTGCCTTTGATTCCTCACTCTCATTCGACTCTCACATCCAGCCTGTCGTTCAGTAGTTCCAGTTTTTCTTCTACATCATTTCCAGGATCCATCCCTTCCACTCCATCAAACATGTCATCACCAGTGGCCAGGCATTCATCACATCCTGCCTTGACTATTGTATAAGTCTCTCTGCCTGTACTCTCTCCAGTCTGTATCTTCTCTCTGCTCCTTAGATCGTCTCATTAAAGTACACTGGATGAATCTCTTCACACTTCAAAAACCTCTTATTTTCATCTTCACATCCAACAGAAACTTCTGACCTTTGGCTTTAAGGTTCTCCCCCGTCTCTCTCTCTCTCTCTCTCGCTCTTTCTCAGTGGTATCCCAGGGTGTAGAACATTCATTCATTCTTTCATTCACTAGTATTTATTGAGTGCTTACTATGTGCAGAGCACTGTACTAAGCGCTTGGAATGTACAAATCGGCAACAGATAGAGACAGTCCCTGCCCTTTGACGGGCTTACAATCTAATCGGGGGAGACAGGGAGACAAGAACAATGGCAAAAATAGAGTCAAGGGGAAGAACATCTCATAAAAACAATGGCAAATAAATAGTGCTCAGCACATAGTAAGTGCCCCCTTAATGCCATAATTATTCATTATTAATGGAGCTTTCTAGACCTGTGAGCTCACTGTGGACAGGGAATGTGTCGGTTGCTATAGCATACTCTCCCCAGTGCTTAGTACAATGCTTTGCATACAGAAAGCACTCAATAATTATCATTAATAATCATAATGATATGTATCAAACATTGTTCTAAGCACTAGGGTAGATACCATCTAATCAAGATGGACACAATCCCTGTCTGACATGGTGTTCACAGTCTTAATCCCCATTTTACAGATGAGGTAACTGAGGCACAGAGAAATGATGTGTCTTGCCCAAAGTCACACAGTAGACAAGCGGCAGAGCTGGGATCAGAAACCAGGTCCTTCTGACTCCCGGGCCCAGGCTCTCTTCTCCACTGGGCCATGATGCTTCCCTCTGGCCTGGAACTCCATCCCTTTCCATATCTGACAGACCACCACTCTCCCCATCTTCAAAGCTCTATTAAAATAATCTCTTTTCCTAGAACAGTTCCCTTATTTGTCTCACAGTTTCCAACCCTTTATGCCCTCCCTTTGACATTGCCTAAGCACTTGGACTTTGGCCCCTAAAGCCCTTTTATAGTCAACCCAGTCCCCACCCCCCATGTGTGTATCCTGTTATTCTGCTACTTCTCTTATTCATAATTTATTTTCAAGTCTGTCTCCTCAGCGAGATTGCAAGCTCCTTTCCCTTTTTTTATGGCATTCGTTAAGGGCTTACCATGTGTCAATCACTGGGGTAGATAGAGGGTAATAAGTTGGGCTCAGCCCCCGTCCCACATAAAGCTTACGATCTTAGTCAGAGGGAGGAAGATTTCAATTCCCATTTCATTCATTCATTCATTCAATAATACTTATTGAGCGCTTACTATGTGCAGAGCACTGTACTAAGCGCTTGGAATGTACATATCGGCAACAGATAGCCACAAGTCCCTGCCCACTGATGGGCTTACAGTCTAATCGGGGGAGACAGACAGACAAAAACAATAGCAATAAATAGAATCGAGGGGATGTGCATCTCATTAAAACAATAGCAATAAATAGAATCAAGGTGATGGACACCTCATTAACAAAATAAGTAAGGTAATAAAAATATATACAATTGAGCGGAACAGCACAGTGCTGAGGAGAGGGGAAGGGAGAAGGGGAGGAGCAGAGGGAAAGGGGGGAAAAGAGGGCCTGGCTGAGGGGAGATGAAGGGGGGGTAGAGGGGCAGCAGAGGCAGCTGAGGGAAAAGGGGAAGCTCAGTCTGAAGGCCTCTTCCCAGACTCCTATTTCACAGATGAAGTAACTGAGGCAGAGAGAAGTAAAGTGATTTGCCCAAGTTCACACAGCTGACAGCTGGCAGAGTTGAGATTAGAAGGCATGACCTCTGACTCTTATGTCTGTGGTATTTTCAATAGGCCACACCGCTTCTTCAAGTCTCTTAAAGGCAGGGATTGTGTCCACAAGATCTACTGAACCGGTCTACGTTAAGGACTCTAAAAGTTCTTACCATCAGTTTCAAGGGAGTCCCTCACCTTGAGCCCTCCCACCTCACCTCGCTACTCTTCCACTACGACCCAGACCAGACACCTCATTCCTCTGATCTTGACATTCTCAATGAACCGCGATCTAATCTATCTCATCGCTGACCACTCACCCAGATGCTGCCTCTGGCCTGGAACGCCCTCCCTCCTCATATCAGACAGACAATTTCTCTCCCCAACCTTTAAAGCCTTATCGAAGGCCCATCGCCTCCTAGAAGCCTTCCCTGACTAAGACGTCCTCTTTTCTTTTCTCCCTCCATTTTGCATTGTCCTGACTTGTTCCCTTCATTCATCCCTCCTCCCAGTCCCACGGCATGGAGGTATATCACTGTAATTCATTTATGTCTATTAATGTCTGTCTCCCCCTCTAGGCTGTGAGCTCACCGTGGGCAGGGAATGTGTCTGTTCATTATTATACTGTCTTCTCCCAAGAGTTAATACAGTCCTTTGCACATAGTAAGTGCTCAGTAAATAAGATTGAATGAACAATTCCTGTACTTCCCCAAGTACTTAGTAGAGCACTGGATTCGAAGAAGGTGCTCAATCTTACTGATTGATTGATGTTGACCTGACCCCTTCACTATCCACTATCTTACGACTTGAAGATCTGCAGTCCTGCAAGAACCAAGCCCGAGGAGAAGAGGGTTCTGGGAGAGAGATCCTTAGTAGCCAGGGGCTTCGTACAATGTTCTGCATACGGTGAGTGCTCAAGAAATATGACCTATTGATGGATTCTTTCCACAGCTGTTTTTTCTATGTTTTGTTTTAATTGTATTTCTTAAGCCCTTACTATGTGTCAGACACCTTTCTAAGTGCTAGGGTAGGTACAGGTGAATTAGGTCAAACGCACTTCCTCTCTTCTCACGGGGCACAGAGTTGAAGTAAGTAGTGGAGTTTTTTTCATGGCGTCTGTTAAGCACTTGCTACGTGCTAGACATTGAAATAAGTGCTGAGGAGATACAAGCTAATCGGGTTGAACACAGTCCCTGTGCCACATGGGGCTCATAGTCTCAATTCCCATTTTACAGATGAGGGAACCGAGGTACAGAGAAGTGAAGTGACTTGCCCAAGGTCACACAGTAGACCGGGGCGGAGCCGGGATGAGAACCCAAGTCCTTCTGACTTCCATGCTTTGTTGTAGCCACTAGGCCACTCTTCTTCCTCTTCTGGTGTTTGACTCCCCTTTATCATCTCTGGCAGGCCCCTCTGAGATGTGAAGAGGATGAACGTGGACGAGGTCTCCTTTGCCATTCTGCTGACGGTGCAGATAGTTCTAGGGGCTTCTGGGAACATCGTCCTCCTCATATTTTCCATCCGCTCCAGCCTGAGGCCCATTGACAAGATTTTCGCTCACCTGGGCCTGGCCAACACCATGGTGCTGCTCAGCAAGGGAATCCCAGAGACCATGCAAGCTTGGAAGCTGGAAAACTTTTTGGACACCATGGGCTGCAAAATCCTTCTCTACTGCTACCGCGTGGCCCGGGGCCTTTCCATCTGCACCACGTCCCTCCTGAGCGTGTTCCAGGCCATTACCCTCAGCCCCAGGACCCCTCGCTGGGCCCCGATCAAAGACAGAGCCCCCAGATCGATTGGCCTCTCTTGTCTTCTCTTCTGGATCCTCAGTTCGCTCCTTGATGTTACCGTGCTGAAATACGTGACCGGCCCTCAGAACCGGACCAGAACTCGCAGTGTACTTCACTTAAAGTACTGTTCATCGGTCAGTGTCAGTAAGGGCATTGTCCTGGTGAATTCCATCATTTTCACCTTCCGCGATCTGCTCTTCATAGGGCTCATGAGCGGGGCCAGCCTCTACATGATGTTTCTACTGTACAGGCACCACAACTTAGTCCGGCACCTGCACGGTCACCGCCGCCCCTCCAGGTCGACGCCCGAGGTTCAAGCGGCCAAATGTGTCGTCCTCCTGGTCGTGCTCTATGACCTCCTGTATGGAAGCAATTCGGTCACCTTGAATGTGTTATTAAACACCAGGGCTGAGTCTCCCCTCGTACTAAACATCCACACGGTTCTGTCTTTCGTCTTCTCGGCCGTAAGTCCGCTCCTGATTATTAACGGTAACAGGAGACCTTCTAGGCGCAGACTTTCTGAGGAATGAGAAAGCTAGGCTTTCTCCATCGATCTAGTTCAAGGTGGCAGCCGAGTCCCCAAGTAGCCGGGAAAGAGGGAGCCGGGAGAGACTGTAAGCCCATTATGGACAGAGAACTTGGGTGCTAATTCCATTGTTTCCTACTCTCCCAAGCGCTCAGTACAGTGCTGTGCACCTAGTAGGTGCTCAGTAAACACCATTGATTACTGATTGATTGAAAGACCTAGTGCAACAGTCCCTTCCCCAGGGAAGTTCCCCACAGAACTTAGGTCCACATTAATCAGCGTGGCTCAGTGGAAAGAGCCTGGGCTTGGGAGTCAGAGGCCATGCGTTCGAATCCCGGCTCTGCCACTTGTCAGCTGTGTGACTGTGGGAAAGTCACTTAACCTCTCTGTTCTTCAGTTACCTCATCTGTAAAATGGGGATTAACTATGAGCCTCACGTGGGACAACCTGATTACCTTGTATCTACCCCAGCGCTTAGAACAGTGCTCTGCACATAGTAAGCGCTTAACAAATACCAACATTATTATTGTTATTATATATTATACATTCTTTATTTTGACTCGCGTCTGTCTCCCCTTCTGGCCTGTAAGCCTAATGGTGGCACGAAACTTGTCTGCCAACTCTGTTGTATAGGACTTTCTCAAGGACTTAAACAAAAACTTCTCACTCTGGGCTTCAAGGCTCTCCATCACCTTGCCCCCTCCTACCTCACCTCCCTTCTCTCTTTCTACTACATACCCCGCACGCTCCGCTCCTCTGCCGCTCACCTTCTCACCGTTCCCCGTTCATGCCTATCTCGCTATTGACCTCTGGCTCATGTCTTACCTTTGTCCTGGAATGCCCTCCCTCCTCACCCCTGCCAAACTAACTCTCTTCCCCTCTTCAAAGCCCTACTGAGAGCTCACCTCCTCCAAGAGGCCTTCCCAGACCGAACTTCCCCTTTTCCCTCTGCTCCTTCTGCTCCCTCTCTGCTCCCCCTCCACCCTCTGCTCCCTTTCCCTTCCCCCCATTCACCTCCCCTCAGCTAAGCCTCCTTTCCCTCTGCTCCTCCCCATCTCCCTTCCCTTCCCTTCAGCACTGTGCTCATTTGCATATATTTTTATTACCCTATTCATTTTGTTAATGAGGTGTACATCCCCTTGATTATATTCATCGTGATTTTGTTGTCTTGTTTCTGTCCGTCTGTCTCCCCCGATTAGACTGTAAGCCCGTCATTGGGCAGGGATTGTCTCTATCTGTTGCCGAATTGTATATTCCAACTATTAGTACAGTGCTCTGCACATAGTAAGCGCTCAATAAATACTATCAAATGAATGAATGACTTAGTTCAGTGCTCTGTAAGCACTCAATAAATGCCTCTGGTGATGATGATGAGGATGATGATGATGACGATGAAGTTTAGCTTTACCTGGGTGAAGTGAAGGCTGCATTTCAGCCAGGAGACAGCCCAAAGTAGGCGGGGATCTCTACTTCCCTTTTCTGCGTTTACTAAACCCTCAATCCATACCATTGTTTTTGTAATTTGCATCTACTCCAGATCTTAGACAACGCCTAGCACCTGATAAATTCTTAGCAAATACCATTAAATAATAAAAGGTAGGCTTCACCAGGCTTGGAGTATTCAGGTTCATTTTTGGCAAGTTTATTTCCTCTAATTCATTTCGTGCCACGTTCTGTATCTCATCATTTGTTCTTTTTTCTTCTTTGTTAGCACCAATAATCATATCTATCTATTGATATAACATGAATCTCTGTATGATATACATATCATTGTCATTAGATTCATTCAATCGTATTTACTAAAAGCTTATTGTGTGCGGAACATATATATCACCATCAGGTATCACTATATGAAAGATGATGATATGCGACTCTCTCTATTTATATAGAGAAGTAGCGCTCTGTAGGATTAGCAATATACATATATATCATTGTATTTCATATTCAAATAAGACACATTGATAGTGATGGGGCTTTTTTCTTATGATATTTGTTAAGTGTTTGCCATGTGCCAGGCGCTGTACTAAGCTCTGGGGTAGATACAAACTAATCAGGTTGGACCCTTTTCATGTCCCACATGGGATGGGGCTCAGAGTCTCAATCCCCATTTTGCAGATGAGGTAACTGAGGTACAGAGAAATTGAGCTAGTTAATAATAATAATAATGGTGGTACTTGTTAAGTGCTTACTATGTGCAAAGTACTGTTCTAAGCGCTGGAGGACACAAGGTGATCAGATTGTCCCACGTGGGACTCACAGTCTTAATCCCCATTTTACCGATGAGGTAACTGAGGCCCAGAGAAGTTAAGTGACTTGCCCAAAGTCACACAACTGACAAGGGGCAGCGCCGGGATTAGAACCCCTCATCTCTGACTCCGAAGCCCATGCTCTTTCCACTGAGCCATGCTGCTTCTCCTAGTTGGCTTTGGGGCTGCAGTTTCTACATTTCTTTGACAACAGCGTTAACTCTGCGCAGTGGGATTTCATGACTCCACCTGAAAGGTGGCGCAGAGAGGTTTGTCTTCAGTTACTGGAAGACATAATTGGAAGTTGGCCGAGCCATGAGGCAAGCATCCCCAGCTCTTACTGTGGGGTTCCCACTTGATACTGGCCACTTGGGTGTCCCTGCTTTCCGACGGCTCCTTGCCCGAGGTCTAATTCGTTTCATGCCAGATTTTGTATCTTGCTGTTTCTTCTCCTTTCCTTCTGCTTTGTTAGCATCACTAATCCTAGACACTCCTAGACAGGGAAGGAAAAATGTCTGAGCCAGGTGGATGCAGGTGCACATCCCGAGGACAGTAATTCTAGGCTGAGAGCTCGTTATGCTCTGGGGAAGAAGCAGGGGCTGAGAGAGGGAAGGAGAGAAGCAGTCGGAAACCAGGGGTGCTAGGGAAACCAGTATCAAGGGGGACCACCACCATAAGAGCAGGAGATTCTTGCCTCAGCGCTCGGACAACTTTTAATTATGTCTTTCAGTTGCTGAAGCCAACCCTCTTTGTACCACCATTTAGGCGGAGCCATGAAATCCCATTGCGTGGAATTAACGCCGTTGTCAAAGAAACGTGGAAACTGCAGCCCCAAAGCCAATCATTGGAAATGGAAAGCTCCCTCGGCAGACGCCATCACCAGTGCCAATTCTCAGAGAGATCCTTGCCAAGCTGTGGCAGTGAGAAGCGTGGCTTAGTCGAAAGAGCAGCGGCCTCGAGTCAGAAGAGCCCAGGCTTTATTAATTAATTTGTATTTATTGAGCGCATACGGTGTGCAGGGCACTCTACTAAGCGCTTGAGAGAGTATAATACACCAACAGACATTCCCTACCCAGAACGAACTCGCAGTTTAGAGGGGGGAGACAGATATCAAGACAAATAAATAAAATTACAGAAATGTACGTAGGTGCTATGGGGCTGGAAGGGGAAAGAGTAAAGGGAGTCAGGGAGATGCAGAAGGGAGTGGGAGATGAGGAAAAGTGGGGATTAGCTGGGGAAGATCTCCTGGAGGAGATGTGCCCTCAATAAGGCTTTGAAGGGGGGTGGACAACAGTAATTGTTTGCTGGATTTGAGAAAGGTGAGCGTTCCACGCCAGGGGTAGGACGTGGGCTAGGGGTTGGCGAGATAGGCAAGATGGAGACACAGTGAGAAGGCTACAGGAGCACTAGAGGGATCAAGGCACAGTGAGAAGGCTAGCACTAGAAGGCAGGGAATGTGTCTACCTTCTCTTTTGTATTGACCGCTCCCAAGCACTTGGTAAAGTGCTCTGCACACAGAAAGCACTCAACAAATACTGATTGGTAGAAAGCTTTGGGGTAGGCCTACACTGCTTGAATGAACTGAGTGAACCACCCTGGTCATATCAGCCACAGACTCTTTCATGGCGCACAGACCCAGCCAAACAGAATGGACCAGTTTCTCTCGGCCCATTTTTGCTGGGTCAGGTCATGGCACTCTGTGCCTGATCCATGGAATTCCCTCCCTGGCATCTGTACTTTGGCATGTGGAGATATTAAACACGTGGTTATTGCCTTCCTCAGAGAGTATGGGGCACAAAACATAAGAAAAACCAAGCTCTTTGGCAATCAAAATTTCAAAGTTTAAACTCACCTTTGGAACCACTTGGAAAAAAAAAGTCACCCTAAAATTAGCCAAATCCACAATTCTCCCTTAGTGCCATGAGAGGGAGATCTTTGACTACTTTACATAAGTGAAAAATCACTAATCAAAATAATCTCTAAATTGGGGATAAAGAATGTGAGGCTTATGTGGGACAGGGACTGTTTATAACCTGATGAACTTGTACGTACACCAGAACTTAGTATAGTGCATTGCACATAGTAAGCAACTAACATCTTCCATTAAGGATAATGATAACGATAATAAAAATAATTTTTATGCCTTACAACCCATAACTGTCCTGGGTGACTCATTCCTAAAGGAGTTCCCATACAGTTGACTCACTACCACCGTTCATCTGGAATAGATGCAGCCATCGTAACAACTACATCTGCCTGGGCTGTGGAAATCAAGAGGCTGGGGAAAAGAGCTCTGAGAAAAAATCTTGAAATGGACACAGGATAATCAGGATCCTCTCTGACATACATGGAGATGCCAGTATGAGGGAGAAGGAGAAAAGATATTTTACCCCCATTTAACAGAGGAGGAATCTGAGGCCCTGAGAAACAAAGCGATGTGTCCAAGATAGCACAAAGGGCAAGTAGCAGGGTCGATTGTAAAAGGTTATGAGAAGCAGCATGGCCTAAAGGAAAGACCTGGGTTCTCATCCCAGCTCCACCGCCAAACCCCTGGGTGACCTAGGGCAAGTCACTTCACTTCTCTGGGCCTCAGTTCCCTCCTCCAAATTGAATCCCCTATTCTGACTTCAATCGCAAAACCCGTGAGGGCCAGGAACTGCTTCCAATCCGATGATTTTGTATTTACCCCAGCACTTGACCCATAGTAAGTACTGACCCAATTCCACAATTATTACTCTTATGATCTCTGACTCCAGGGCTCATGCTCTTTCCACTAGGCCACACCTCAGTCTGCAAAACTGGAGATGTTCCAGAGACCTGAATCCACCGAGGTTCTGGTTTCTTAGGCTCCCTCAGGATGTTCTACATATCATTCAATCAGCACTATCTACTGAGTACTTACTGTGTGCTGTGCTAAGCAGTGGGAAGAGTCCAATACAATAGTTCCCTGCCCACAATCACTTCACGGTATTGAAGGAGCACTTTCTGTGGGCAAAGCACTCTACTCAGCACTTGGGAGAGTAGAATACAACCGAGTTGGTAGGCACGCTCCCTGCTTACACTCAATCACTACTCCTTTTTGAGTGCTTACTGTCCCAAACACTTGGGAAAGAACCATACAGGAGCGTTGGCAGATACATTTCCAGCAGTTGTTTGTGTGGGAATCGGGGGTGAGCAGGTGCAGCTTACGAGGCCGTTCTCCTCAGTGACTTTGATCGCAGCCTCTCTGCGAGTGGGTTAGGGGCCAGGAGAGGGAGGAGGAAGAGGAGAAACTGACACTACCGAAATAAAGATCGTCAGGTGGAACCGTTAACTCTCTCATCAGGCTAAAGCATCCCTATAAATATGCCTCCTCGTCCGCTCCCTCTGTCATCCTGGAACAAGGACTCTCTCCATCCGGGCACTTCACCGGTGTGTGGAACGAATTCTTGGGGGACTCAGAAATGCCGAATGCCTCTCTCATCTCAACCGCTCAGCCTCTGGATCAGCCTGTCGCTCCAGTGAGTAGTTTTCCCTCTGTGCTTTAGGACTGTGGCCATGAGGCTTAGTCTTCTGTGGACCATCCTGTTCTCCCAGCTCCATGCTGGTCAGCGCACGATGGTCAGCGGTCTCTGCACCTTGAGGAGAAATTCTTTCATAGGCTACTACCAGGATGGAGATGTGGTGATCAGAGGACTCTGTCTGGATGTGATTTTGAATGATGTTCCTAAATTTGATGACATCACAAAACCACCGTATTACTTTCCTTATTCCATAGAGTAAGTGTTTCTCTTTCCCGGGATGCAGGACGGGTAGGAACGGTGCGGGAGATGGCACCTTTGGGCAGAGGAGAAAGCGAGGACAGTGTGCCCAAGTGCTGAGACATGGATAATAATAATAATGATCATATCTGTTAAGCGTTTACTATGTTTCAGACACTGTATTAAGCGCTGGGGTGGATTCAAGCACATCAAGATGGAAGAGTTCTCTATCCCATTTGGGGATCCCAGTCTCAATCCCCATTTGACAGATGAGGTAACAGGCCCAGAGAAATGAAATGACTTCCTCGAAGTAACAGAACAGACAAGTGAAGGAGTCACTATTGGCTTTAAAGCTCTCTATCACCTTGCTCCCTCCTACCTCACCTCCCTTCTCTCCTCGATCCCTACCTACACACTCCCTTCTTCTGCTGCTGCTAACCTCCTCACTGTGTCTCGCTCTCTCCTGTCCCACAGTCGACCCCCTGCCCACGTCAGGCCTTTAGCCTGGAACGCCCTCCCTCGTCACATCTTCCAAACACACTACCCCCCTTCCAAACCCTACTGAAAGCTCACCTCCTCGAGGAGGCCTTCCCAGACTGAGACCCCTTTTCCTCAGCTTCCCCTCTCCCCTGAGTCGCTCCAACCTGCTCCTTTTGCTCTACCTCCCTCCCTGCCCCACAGCACTGGTGCATAACTCTATTATTTGTATTAATGCAATGCCTGTCTTGTTCTGATGTGTATATCTATATCTATCATTCTATTTTTTTATATCGATGCTATTGATGCCTGTTGACTTGCTTTGATATCTGTCTCCCCCCTTCTAGACTGTGAGCTCAATGTGGGCAGGGATTGTCTCTGTTGCCGAATTGTACTTTCCAAACGCTTAGTACAGTGCTCTGCACACAGTAAGCGCTCCATAAATATGATCGAATGAATGAATGAACCCTTGGCCTCTGACTCCCAGGCCTGTGCTCAATCCACCATGTCATGCCGATTGTTTTGATGTCTGTGGGCTAGAGTCAAGGGGTGTATCCCAAGTGTACCTGTTCAGGAAACTCAAATCAGTCAGTCAGTGTTTTTCCTAGGTGCCAGGCAATATGCCAGGCAGGCCTGTGACACTATCAACCACGCCCTTCTCCTTAACACCTTAGCTTCACGGATTCCATCCTCTCCTGGTTCTCCTCTTATCTCTCTGGTCATTCATTCTCGGTCTCCTTCATGGGCTCCTCCTCCCCTTCCCATACCCTGACTGCAGGAGTTCCTCAAGGGTCAGTCCTTGGCCCCTTCTGTTCTCCATCTCTACTCAGTCCCTTGGTGAACTCATTTGCTCCCACGGCTTCAACTATCATCTTTATGCAGATGACACCCAGGGAATCTCCATCTCCTCCCCTGTTCTTTCCCCCTCCCTCCAGGCTGGTACCTCCTCCTGCCTCAGGACATCTCCACCTGGATATATGCCTGCCAACTAAAACTCAACATGTCTAAAATTGAGCTCCTTATCTTCCCTCCCAAACCCTGTCCTCTCCCTGACTTGCCCGTCACGGTGGACAGCACTACCATCCTTCCCATCTCACAGGCCCAAAGTCTTGGTGTCATCCTTGACTCTCTTCTCTCATTCACCCCACACATCCAATTGATCACCAAAACCTGCAGGTCTCACCTTCACTACATCTCCAAGATTCGCCCTTTCCTCCCCATCCAAATCGCTACCTTGCTGGTACAAGCGCTCATAATACCCGGACTGGATTATCACATCAGCCTCCCCTCTTAGCCTCCCATCCTGTCTCTCCCCACTCCAGGCTATACTTCATTCCGCTGTCTGGATTATCTTTCTACAGAAACGCTCTGGGCATGTCACTCTCCTCCTCAAAAACCTCCAGTAGTTGTTAATCAACCTTCGCATGAAACAAAAACTCCTCATTCTTGGCTTCAAAGCTCTCCATCACCTTGACCCCTCCTACCTCACCTCCTTTCTCTCCATCTACAGACTACTTCGTACACTCTGCCCCTCTGTCGCTAACCTCCTCATGGTCCCTCATTCTCACCTGTCCAGCCGTCGACCCCTGGCACACGTCCTACCACTGACTTGGACTGCCCTCACTTCTCACATCTGCAAACTAACTCTCTTGCCCTCTCCAAACCCCTACTGAGAGCTCACGTCCTCCAGGAGACCTTCCCGGACTGAGCCCTCCCATTCCCTCTTTCCCTCCTTCCCTCTCCATTCCCCCTCCTCCCTCCCTCTGATCTTCCCCTTCCCTTATCCACAGCACTTGTGCATATTTGTATATATTTTTTATTAACCTATTCATTTTATTAATGATGGTATATATCTATGATTCTTTTTATCTTGGTGGTATTGACAATTGACACTTGTTTTGTTTTGTTGTCTGTCTCCCCCGTTTAGACTGTGAGCCCATTGTTGGGCAAGGATTATGTCTGTTGCCAAATTGTGCATTCCAAGCATTTATTACAGTGTTCTGCACATAGCAAGTGCTTAATAAATACAATTGAATGAATGAATGAATAAAGCATCGGGGTAGATTCAAACAATCAGGTTGGACACAGCTCTTGTTAAACATGGGGCTCACAGTCTTCATCCCCATTTCACAGATGAGGTAACTGCTGCTCAGAGAAGCAGAGTGACTCACCCAGGGCCACCTGGCAGGCAAGCGGTGGAGCCGGGTTTGGAACCCATGTCCATCCGACCCCCCGGTCCCAGTCCTTTCCGCTATGTCCCGACCCTTCAGTGCGATCTCCCATCCTTTCCATTATGGATACTTCAACGAAACACTGTCAGCATCTCCTAGCCCTGCAGTTTGCAGTGCAGGAGGTCAACAAGGACCCCAGCTTGTTACCCAATATCTCTCTGGACTTCCACATCTTCAACATCCACTTTCTGGGGATGATAACAGCCGAGAGCTCCATGGCTCTGCTCTTGGGGAGAGTTGAGAAGGTCCCCAACTACAGCTGTGAACTGGAGTGGCAGAACAAACTGCTGGCTGTCATAGGAGGGATGAATCCAGTGGTAACCACGATTGGCTCCTGGTTGCTGGGACTCCATAAGCTCCCTCAGGTAAGGGATCCCGACAGGTAGGGGCAGACCATTCAGTGACATTTACCGAGTGCTTACTTGGTGCAAAGCACTGAGGTGAGCACTTGGGAAAGTACATTCTAACAAGAAACGGACATATCTCCTGCTCACATTGAGCTGAGAGGCCAGAGGACAGACTTCAGGTTGTTGTTGTTGTTGTCTCTTTATGGGATCAGTTGAGTGCTTATTCTGTGCCAGCTACCACCCTAAGCCCTGTCCCATGGACATTCCAAGGCAGGGAAACTTCCTCCAAGGAGCTAGAGACGATAAAATGCATGTAAATATATCTATTCTTCTCAGTGCTCTGAATTATTTATTTACACCACATGAGTTGTAAATATTTTTCAGTTCACTTTCCCCACTCCGGTATAAGGGCAGAGAATGTGTCACTTTCATAACAATCATGGTACTTTTCCAATTGTCCAGTGCTGTTCAAAAGCTGGAGAAGATACAGTGTGATCAGATCAGACCCAATCCCTGTCCCTCATCAAGATCCCAGTCAAAAAAGGAGGGAGAACAGGCATTGGAGCCCCGTTTTACATAAGAGGAAGTGAAGCAACTTGGCCAAGCTCTCTCAGCAGGCCAGTCGCAGAGCTGGGAATGGAAGTCAGGATTGCAACTAGGCCATGCTGCTCCCCAGGTCCTCAATGGTATTCCATACTTCCCAACAGCCTAATATAATGCATCCCACCAAGGGAAACAGAACTTAGCTTGGATCAACTTTCCAATGTTTTGGGGAATTTCCCCAGGCAGGAAATACTTTGAAGGAGCCAAAGGCAATGGAAGGGAGTGGTGTCTTTGCCAAGAATGGCATAGGCCGACCCTCTGTAGACTGTAAGCCCCTTTTGGGCAGGGAGTCCATCTATCAGCTCTGCTGTACTCTCCCAAGTGTGTAGCACAGGGTCTGCACGTAGTAAGCGCTCAGGAAATCCCATGATTGATCAATCGATTTGGAAACATGGAGTGATGATGTCCGTCTGCCAGTATGTTCACTCCAGAGTCCCCACTTCCCCTGGTTCTGTCTCCTGTTTAGATCTCCTATTGTCCGGAGGACCCCACTCTCAGAGATAAAGCCCACTTTCCGTCTATCTATCAGATATCTGAGAGCTCCTCAGATCTGCCCACAGGAACGGTCCGCCTCATGATACATTTTCACTGGGTCTGGATAGGCCTTCTGGTCATCAGTGACATTCACGGGGAGATGTTCGCCTCCATCCTAACGGAGGAGATGGCCAAGAATGGCATCTGTGTGGCTTACGTTCGAAGAAACAAAGTATACTTTACTGAAAGTCTTCTCGATTCCTTCTGTAACCACGAACACATGATTACATCGTTGGAGAACTTCGTCGCTGCCTATGGAGATTCATTCTCTTTTCAGTTACTTTTACTATGTATGACATATAAACCCACTGATGGCAAAAATCAGGGTCACCTCATCTGATTGGATTTTACAACGAATTACATTTACAGAAATACCACCCTTTTCCAAGGTTCCTTGGTATTTTCAGTCCATAGAAAGGAGATTCCAGGTTTCAGGGATTTCCAATGGTCCCCGAACCCTCAGAAATATCCACAGGACTTGTTTCTACTCGTGTTCTGGTAGTGGATCTTTGACTGTTGAAGTCCATATTGTGCCATGAGATTGTGTGAAGAAAACAGTACATTGGAGAGCAGGCCCTTGGATGTCTGAGACATGAACCTGTCTCCCCAGAGTTACAGCGTGTACAGCACTGTGTATGCCATAGCTCAGGCCCTCCACCAAGAAATCTGGGTTGAGAAGGACATAGAGACTTCAGGAGATGGTCCAAGTCGGCTTCCTCATCCATGGCAGGTAATCCTCCCCTACCTCCTTCCTTCTCTGTGGCCCACTTAAGAAGGTTCTTGTCCCCGTATGACCTAAGCAACAAGAGTGCAGGCACTTGAGTTCCTGGGTATATTCCATGTGGGTTGGTCCAAGAATGACCATCCCAGGCTAAGAGGATTGTTCACTTTTTGTCTTCAATGGTATTTGTTAAACACCTACCCTGCTCCAGGCACACTTCTAAGTGCTGGAGAACATACAGGTTAATCAGGTTGGACCCGATTCGAGCCCCACTTGGGGCTCCTCATCTTAGTCCCGGGTGAGATACGAGGGAAGTGAGTCCCAGAGAAGCGAAGTGACTTGCCCGAGACCACGCAGACAATGAGTGGCAGAGCTGGGATGAAAACCTGGGTCCTTGGGATTCCCAGGCCCAGGCTTTATGCACTAGACAACTAACACTGCTTCATTGGTGACTTCAATCACCGGTCTTTCTCCCTCCAGCTCCATCTGTCTCTGAAGAGTGTTCAGGCCCAGACGGGCATCGGTGAGCAGGTCCATTTGGATGACGCCGGCTGGGCCACCAGTAGCTTCAACACCCTGAACTATCAGATTTTACAGAACGGCACCAAAATCTTTGTCAAAGTGGGAGAGTTCACGCCCCTGGCCTCAGCCGGACAAGATTTCACCATCAGTGAGGAGAAGACAGCGTGGGTCAAGCTGGTTTCTCAGGTAAAGAAGGAAGGAGGGGGAGGAGGAAGATAGATAGGATGGAACGGAGGAGGCAGAGCAGGAGGAGAGTCGGACGGCCTGCATCCTGCAACAAACGGCTTCCGGGGTCGACTTCTCCATGGCCGTTTCCATCGTATTGTCAGAGAAGGTCACCGCAGTTCCAGCCTTCGGGACCACTGGGCTGGGAAGCAGGACGAGGATGTGGCCGGGGCCCAGGATGTCTCCCTCCATCCTCTGTGTCTCCTCCCTGGTCCAAGTGCGCATCTGCGCGGTCTGGCTGGGGACCTACGCCTCTCTCCCCGCCGCCCCCCACCCCCCGGTCCCTGACGCAGACATGGCATCCGAGGCCCAGGTCGTTGTTGACGAGCGCGACGAGGGCTCCGCTGTCACCTTCTACTGTGTCCCGGGTTAGGTGGGGCTTCTGGCCCCGGTCAGCCTTCCGGTAGCCTTCCTGACTAGGAAGCTGCCAGACAGCTTTAACCAGGCCAGTCTGTGCTGGCTTCCACCCTGCCCTCCCTCCCCCAGCTCTTCTGCCCATCACCATAATTCATTTTAATGTCCTTCTCCCCCTCTGGATTCATTGCGGGTAGAGATCGCGCCTTCCAACTCTGTTCTATTTTCCTCTGCCAAGTGTTTAATACAGTGCTCTTCACACAATAATGCTCAGGAAATACCACCAATGGATCGGTTGATGGAAGAGGCAATATTGGAGGAGATAGGATGTTGTCACCTGGGACCAGACCTGGTAGGGCTGTAGAATTGGATAAAATGAAGTGAGGAAACTCCTCATAGCTGGCTTGAAAGCAGTCAATCAGCTCACCCCCTCCTACTTTACTTTCATTAGTTCATTCGTATCATATTTATGGAGCACCTATGGTGTGCAGGTTACTGTACTGAGCGATTGGAAAGTACAATACGGCAATAAAGAGAGTCCAATCCCCGTCCACAGCGAGTTTACAGTCTAGAGAGTGGGAGTCAGATATCCAAAGAAGTAAACGGGTTTCGATAGAAATAAATAGAATTCTAGATATATCCACAAATACATAAGTGCTGTTTGGGGTTTTTTGGTATTAGTTAAGCGCTTATTAGGCGCCGAGCACTGTTCTAAGCGCTGGAGTAGACACAGGAGAATCAGGTTGTCCCACGTGGGGCTCACAGTCTTAATCCCCATTTTACAGATGAGGTAATTGAGCCACCGAGAAGTTAAGTGACTTGCCCAAATTCACATAGCTGACAAGTCGCCGAGCAAGGATTCGAACCCATGACCTCTGACTCCAAAGCCCGCTCTCTTTCCACTGAGCCACGCAGCTTCAGGGGGAGAAAAGAAAATGGAGCGAGTCGAGGTGACGCGGAAGTGGGGTAGATGAGGAAAAGGAGGCTTAGTCTGGGAAGACCACTTGGAGGAGGTGTGCCTTCAGTAGGGCTTTGAAGGGGGGAAGAGTGACTGTTGGGAGGATTTGAGAAGGAAGGACATTCCCGACCAGAGATGGTAAGTGGGCCGGGGTCGGTGGTGAGACAGGTGAGATGGAGGCCCAGTGAGAAGGTTAGTGGCACCAGAGGAGCGGAGTGTGCAGGCTGGGGTGGAGAAGGAGAGAAGGGTGATGAGGTAAGGAGGGGCAAAGTGATGGGGAGCTTTGAAGCCAGCAGTGAGGAGTTTCTGTTTGATATGGAGGCTTATAGGCAACCCCTAGAGATATTTGAGGACGTAGGGTGACGTGCCCAGAGCGTTTCTGTAGAAAGATAATCCGGGCAGTGGAGTGAAGTATGGCCTGAAGTGGGGAAAGGCAGGAGGTTGGGAGGTCAGAAAGGAGGCTGATGCAGTAATCCAGTCGGGATAGGATGAGTTTTTGGATGGAGAGGGAAGGCTGGATCTTGGCGCCGTGGTGAAGGTGAACCCGATAGGATGTGGTGATGGAGAGCATATGTGGGGTGAATGAGAGATAGGAATCAAGGATGACACCAGGTTTACAGGCTTGTGAGCCAGGAAGGATGGTTCGGCCATCTACAGAGATGGGAAAGTTCGGGGGGGACAGAATCGATAAATGCCATAGGTTGGTCAGGAAATCATACTGTTTGAGTGCATACTGCGTGCAGAGAATTGTATTAAATGCTGGGAAAAATACAATATAACAATTGAACAGTCATGACAAACTTACAACCTAGAGGGGGACACAGGCGTTAGTATAAAGAAATGAAGCACAGATGTGGACGTGACTGCCATGGGGGTGGATACAGAGATCACTGCCGTTTCCCTCTTCCCCTCCTCATGCAGACCCCTGCTCCGTGTGTAGCGAGAGGTGTCGGCTGGGATTCAGGAAACAGCTCGGGAAGGGAAAGCTGCCTGCTGCTACAACAGCATGCCCTGTCTCAAGGGAGAGATCAGCAATCAGATTGGTAGGTGTCCACCGAGAACCGTGCTTCCCTGTCTAAGGGCGGTGGGCCTGTAGGGACAATCTGGGAGAGCTTTTGAGATCTCATACAATCTACGATATTCATTAGCACTTAAGACAGTGTTTGGCACATAGTAAGTGCTTAACAAATACCATCATCATCTTGATATACCATATGTGATATATGATATGATTGTGATATTTGTTAAGCATTCATTAGGGGTCTAGGGAAGCAACATGGCCTAGTGGAAAAAGCACAGACCTGGGAGTCAGAAAGACCTACTTGGGTTCTAATCCTAAAATCATTCACTTGTCTGTTCTGTGACCTTGGGCAAATCCCTTCACTTCTCTGGGCCTCAGTTCCCTCATTTGTAAAATGGGGATCAAGACTGGGAGGCCCAGTTGGGACGGGGACTATATCCAACTTGGTTAACTTGTATTTACCCCAGTGCTTAGTAGAGTACCTGGCACATAGTAAGAATGTAACCAATACCATTCAGAAAGACAAATAAAAAGCACAGTTCTAAGCACTGAGCTAAACATCTTTTGGACGTTACTCCACGTGAGACTCACAGTTTAAGTAGGAGGGAGAACAGGAATTAAATCGCCAATTTACAGTTGAGGAAACCGAGGTCCAGAGAATTGAAGTGAGCTGCCCCAGATTATAAAAAAGGTGAATGGCAGAGTAGGGACTTGAATCCAGGTCCTCTGATTTCCAGAATCCTGTTCTTCCTCTACACCACATGGCAATAAACCTGTAGCAGCCACTGAGGCCTGATAATGATAATAATAATAATAGTATTTATTAAGCGCCTACTAAGGGCCAGGTAGTGTACTAAGCACTTGGGGTAGATACAAGCTAAGCAGGTGGGACATATTCCCTGTCCCACGTGGGGCTCACGGTCTCAATCCTCATTTGACAGATGAGGTAACTGAAGCACAGAGAAGTAAAGTGACTTGCCCAAGGTCACACAGCAGGTAAGTGGCAGAGCAGGGATTGGAACCCATGACCTTCTGACTCCCAGTTCTTTGCTGTATCCACTATGCCATGCTGTTTCTCCTCCTGCCTAGTGGAAGGAGACCTGGGCCTGGGAGTCAGAGGACCTGGGTTCAAATCTAGACTCTGCCACCTGTCTGCTCTGTGACCTTGGACAAGTCATTTCACTTCTCTGTGTCCCAGTTCCTTCATCTGACAAATGAGGATCCAATCCCTATTCTTCCTCTTACTTAGGCTGTGAGCCCCATTTGGGATCTAATGATCTTGCATCTACTTCAGCACTTAGTACACTTTTTGGAACACAGTAAGTGATTAATATTAAATGCCACAATAATTCTGATCTCAGCCTCAGTGTCTGACAGAAGCACCAAGATACTTGGAGGATTATTATTAGTTTCCATTACTATTATTATTAAAGTTTCTGTTAAGTGTTTACTATGTGCCAGGCACTGTAGTCTCTGCTGGGGTCGATATCATCTAAGCAGTTTAGACACAGTCCCCGACAGAAATGGCCTCACAATCTTAATCCCCATTTTACATTTTACACTGACCGTGTGCAGAGCACCGTATTAAGCACTTAGGAGAGTACAATATGGCAATTAATGGCCATATTGGACTCTGCCTGGTCCACAGCCTTTGCAATTTGGGAGGCTTCCTTGATGTCTCTGTCAATCGATCAATCAATGCTGTTGACTGAGCACCCACTGTGTGCAGAGCACTCTACTAAGCGCTTGGGAGAGTACAGTACAGTGGAGTTGCTAGTCACGTTCCCCGCCCACAATCAATCAACGGTATGAATGGAGCGCTTACTGTGTGCAGAGCACTGTACCAAGCACTTGGGAGAGAACTATATAATGGAGTCACTGAACATATTCAAATCTTTCAGAAGCAGCTTCTCCATCCACCTGATTTTTCTAGTTGCTCTTCTCTGCATTTCTTTTGCACCTGTATCATCAACTTCCCTCTCCTAGGGACTGGAATTTCATCCCTCGCCCCAAAGGTGTAAAAGTCCATTTATTCCTTTCAGATGTGGATCAATACATCAAGTGCACTAGAGATGAATTTTCCAATCCTCAAAGAGATTAGTGTGTGCCGAAAGCTGCGGTCTTCCTTTCCTACTGGGAGCCCCTGGGAATGGGGTCTGGCGATCCTGAGCCTTCTGTCTTTCTGTCCTCACTACTCTGGTTTTGGGGGTCTTCATCCGCCACCGGGACACCTCTATAGTGAAAGTTAACAACCGTGGTCTCAGTTACGCCCTCCTCCCTGCCCTCCTGCTCTGCTTCCTGTCCTCCTTGACCTTCGTCGGTATCCTCGGCCTGGCCACCTGCCTCCTATGACAGACGGCCTTCTAAGTCGCCTTCCCTGTGGCCATATCTGCAGTGTTGGCCCAGGTAGTCACTGTGGTCCTGGCCTGCAGGGCCACCGGGCCGGAGACCAGGATGAGGTTGTGGCTGGGGCCCAGGGTGCCTCCCTCCATCATCGGTATCTGCTCCCTGGTCCAAGTGGGCATCTGCACGGTCTGGTTGGGGACCTCGTCCCCGTTCCCTGATGCAGACATGGCATCCGAGGCCGGGGTCATCGTCCTCCAGTGCAACGAGGGCTCCGCCATCACCTTCTACTACATCCTGGGTTACATGGGGCTCCTGGCCCTGGTCAGTTTCACGGTGGCCTTCCTGGCACGGAGCCTGCCGGACAGCTTCAGCGAGGTCAAGGTCATCACGTTCAACGTGCTGGGGTTCTGCAGCGTCTGAGTCTCCTTCTTGCCTGAGCAGCAGGGGCAAGGCCACGATGGCTGTGGAAGTCTTCTCCATCCTGGCCTCTGGCGCTGGGCTCCTTGGCTGCATCTTTGGGCCCAAGATCTACGTGATCCTGTTGAGGCCAGACAGGAACATCAGAGGGCGGCTCCTGGGCCAGCGGGGGAATCCTTAAACTGGGCTCCACTGGGCGAGACCCCCGGGCCTGGTCTCTGGGGGTGGGCCCTCAAAGACGGGTGTTCAGACAAAGCCTCTCCCCACCAACACACAGCTTCACAAAGTTGTATCCTGGGGGTACCATTTCACCTGAGGTGATTTCCCGCTTTGGCTCCCAAATCATCCACGTCCTTTCCTCCCCTTTGGCCTCCGATTCCGGTCAGCGCTCGGTCCTGAGGGCCTGAGGTTGGTGAAGCGTAGCTCCAATCTCCATCCACAGAAGGAGGGCAAGGGCAGCGCCTCCCGGCGGCGGAGGGAGAAAGTAGCCAATCCCTTCATGTCCACCCTGGGGCTCTGGGACAGCCCTGGTTGAGTGGAATGTCGTGCATCAATCCTGAATCAGCCCCCGCTCTGGGCCTCTGATCCCGTCCCTCCCAGCTGAGCCCTCTTCCCCCTTCCTTCATTCAATCAATCAGTCAGTCATTCCTAATTTACTGAGCACTGGGTGCAGAGCACGGTCCATGTGCCGGGAAAGTATGATATCCAGATCTAGTGGACACGTTAACTGCCTGCAGCAAGTTAATGATAATGTTGGTATTTGTTAAGCGCTTACTATGTGCAGAGCACTGATCTAAGCGCTGGGGTAGATACCGGGTCATCAGGTTGTCTCACGTGGGGCTCGCAGTTTTAATCCCCATTTTACAGATAAGGTAACTGAGGCACAGAGGAGTTAAGTGACTTGCCCACAGTCACACAGCTGACAAGTGACAGAGCCGGGATTCAAACCCATAACTTCTGACTCCCAAGCCCGTGCTCTTTCCATTGAGCCACGCTGCTTCTCTGTTCACAGGTTAATGGGGGAGACAGACATCAATTTAAATAAATGAGTTATGGTTATGTACTTGAGTGTTGTCCGTCTCCTTTGCATCTTTTTACCCACTGCTCTGGCCTGCAGCCCACTCAATGTTCCATGCAATCATGTTCACTGAGCACTTACTGAATGCAAAGCACTGTACTAAGCACTAAGCTCTAAGTACTAAGAGAGTACAATATAACAACAACACTCCTCTCCGCTTCTTTCCTGGGTCCCCCACTTTCCTCAGGCCCTGCCCTGATGGATCAATCGATCAATCATAACGACTGAGCACTTGCTGGGTGCAGAGCACTGTACTAAGCTTTTGGGAGAGGTGATTCCTACCCCAATCTGGAAGAACTGGCAAGGACGATGGGCACGGATGTCGAGGACGATGGGGGAAGAACTTATATGACTGAAATGAATAATGAATAATGAATTATCATTCATGATTAGTAAACAGCTAATGAAATCATTATTCTAGAAAAAAGCAGTTATCTGTTGTGTGACCTTGGGCCTGTCACTTAAATTCTCTATTCCCCAGTTATCTAGTACACATAGTAAGCACTTAATAAGTAAGAATAATGAATAATCATAATGATAATGAATAAATAGAGCCCAGGTCTGGGAGCCAGGAGATCTAAGTTCTATTACTGGCTCTGCCGTCTGTCTGGATGAGCCACTTCGCTTCTCTGTGCCTCAGCTATCTAACTCATTTGGAAAATGAGGATTCAATACCTGTTCTCCCTCCCACTCAGACTGTGAGCTCCTTGTGGGATATGGGACATGTTCACCCTGAGAAGCTTGTATCTTCCCCAGCGTCTAACAAAGTGTCTGGCCCATAGTAAACGCTTAACAAATGCCAATTAAAAAAAACACTCAGGGAATGCAAAACTCCCAGACTAACCGGGAGAGGCGAGATGGGATTGGACGCAAAAAGATGGACTCATAGAAGAGGCAGGCCAAGGAAATTTGAAAAGAGCAATGAGTTTGGGAAACAGGCTCCTCGGTCCCGTGTCAGGGTGTTGATACTACTGGCCAAAAGGGACAGAACACTGTGACCTAGTGGGTAGAGCACAGGCTTGGGAGTCCGAGGACTTGTGTTCCACTCCCCTCTTTGCCACTTGTCTGCTGTGGGACCTAGGGAAAATCACGTCACTTTTCCATGGCACAGTTTTCTCATTTGTAAAAGGGAGATTCAAAGAATGTTCTCTCTCCTAGGTAGACTGGGAGCCCCAGGTGGGACAGAGACCAGGTCTGAGCTGCTTAACATTCATCTACCCCATGCTTCGAACACTCCTTGATGACACAGAGTAATTACTCAACAAGCTATAACCATGATCTTAATAATAAAGCAGCATTGCCCAGCAGATGGAACACAGGCCTGGAAACCCAAAGGACCTGGGGTCTAATCCCAGCTCTGCCACATAATAATAATAATAATGGTATTTGTTAAGTGCTTACTATGTGCCAAGCCCTGTTCTAAAACCGGGGGGAGATGCAAGGTAATCAGGTTGTCCCAGGTGGGGCTCACAACCTTAATCCCCATTTTATCAATGAGGTAACTGAGGCCCAGAGAAGTGAAGTGACTTGCCCAGAAGCACACAGCTGACAAATGGTGGAGCCAAGAGTAGAACCCACGACCTCTGACTCCCAAGCCTGGGCTCTTTCCACTAGGCCATGCTACTTCTCTACTCATCTGCTGTGTGACCTTGGAAAGTCGCTTAACTTCTCTGTGGCTCAAAGATTTCATCTGGAAGAAGGAGATTAAGACTGTGAATCTTATGGGACTGTGTCCAACCCGTATTAATTTATAATTTACCCCAACACTGAATTCGGTGCCTTGCTTAGAGTAAGCTGGTAACAGACACCATCAATTAAAAAATCATGATAATAATAATAATACTAGTAATAATGCTTATCTCTGTCCTGGGCATTTCATTCCTAAAGTGGTTCCCATTCAGTAGACTCACTCCCACCATTCATCTGGAAGAGGTATAGCCAGCATAACGACTACGTCCACCTGGGCTGTGGATATGAAGAGGCTGGGAAGAAGAGCTCTGAGAAAAAGTCCTGAAGTGGACACAGGGTAATCAAGATCATCCCCGTACCACATGGAGCTCACAGTCTGAGGGAGAAGGAGAAAAGATATTTCAATCCCATTTTACAGAGGAGGAAACTGAGGCCCCAAGAAACGAAGCAAACCTGCGCAAGATGGCACAATGGAAGAACAGCAGGGTCGATTGCAGAAGGGGATGGGAAGCAGCATGACCTAAAGGAAAGACGTGGGTTCTCATCCCAGTTCCATCACCAAAATCGTGGGAGAACCAGAATCAGTGGGAGCAATCAATTATTCTGTTGTAGTTCTTGAGCATTTACTGTGTGCAGAGCACTTTACTAAGAGCTAGGGAGAGTACATTATAACATTATAATTGACACATTCCCTGTCCCCGATGAGCTTATAGTCTAGAGAGGGAGAGGGGCATTAATATAAATGCGGTTATCAACCAATCATTCGTGTTTATTGAGTGCTTCCAGTGTGCAGAACTTGAGAGAGTACAATGTGATAAAATGGTAGACATATTCCCTGCCCACAAGGAGCTTAGTGGAAGCTCCGGGCTGCCAGCCTTAAAGGCTCAGGGAGTCAGACAGACTGACACCTTCTCAACTTGATATAAGCCCTCCCTCCTCTTCTCCCACTCCTATCGGCCTCACCCTGATTTGCTCCCTTTATTTATCGCCCCTCCCATTCCCACAGCATTTATACACAGATCTGTAGTTCATTTATTTAGATTAATGCCCGTCTCCGTCTCTGGACTGTAAACTCCTTATGGATAGGGACTGTGTCAGTTTACTGTTTTATTGTATTCTCCCAGGGACTCAGTACAGTACTCTGCACAAAGTAAGCACTCGATAACTAATGGACGGACTGGCTGACTGACTGACCTTTTCGGGGAGGCAGAGGGACCGACACTTTACCAATCCAAGGACTACCTTCTCTTTCGGAGCAGCTTCTCCTTCCAGGCAGCCAAGAGGTCTATGGACCCAGGCTGCAGGTGGAAGGACTGGAGGGGAAATGCTGTGTAACCTTGGGCAAGTTGGAACTGCTCTTCGGATCGCCCGTCCCTTATTGCCGGCTAGCTCTTTGGCTGCCGATCGCCGACTCATCTACCCCGGGACGCCTCTCCTTGGGAGCCGCGCCTTGGACGGCTGGTCCCTATTTCCGTCTGAACCTTTCTCCTCCAGCCATCGCCGCCACGTCGACTCGGGACCTCTGCTTCCTTGGAGCCGCGCTATCAGTCCTCGATGACCTGCCTCTGGGCTTATAGTCAGCTCTCCAACCTGGACTTCTGCACCCCCGCTCAAGGACTCCAATACTGAGGATCCTGCCAGTCCCCCCGCCCCCATGCCACCGCAGACCCCACAGCCACCAGATCCACGAATAGCTCCCAGACCTCCTGACAACTTTCCCTGACCCTCGTAGCCCGTCCTGGTAGCAAACCGAAGCCACAGGACTCTATTCTCCCCAGCACCCCCCCCCCCGCCGGCCCCAGAGTCGTGGGACATTGTACTCCCCTGCTCGGGCCTCGGAACATTGTGCTCCCTTGCTCGGGCCTTGGGACATTGTGCTCCCCAACCGCCCTCCCCCCACTTCGCCTGGAAGCGGCCATGTTGGGAAGCCCACACTCCCTCCTTCCCCGTGAGGTGATTGATTTCCCCCGACCCCCTTTCACCTCCCCCATCCCCGGGCAACACTGTCCTTGTTCTCACTGTGTTACCTTACCCTAGCCGCCACCTATGCCCGCAACCTACATCGGACATCCTCAGGGCTCCCGCCGCCGCCTCAGAGATATTTGGACAGGAGCCCCAGGATTCCCCTTGCCCCTAGCCTTTTCACTTTGATTTTGATCAGGTCGACCCTTAGTCAAGTCAACACCCGACTCTGGTCAACACCCGCTTATTAATAATATTTTATTGTATCATGTTACTATATTACCGTTTTCGCATGTTATCGTTAATTGTTGTCAGTGCTGCCACCTACCTTTCTGGCTTCACCATCTCCTTCCACCCCCTCCGCTAATCTGCCCCTCCCAATCCTCTCGTTCCCCTTCCCCTCTCTCGCCCAGCTCTTTCCCGCTCTCTCCTCTGCCTCCTCCCCTCCTCCCCTCCCCCTTCCTACAACCCCACTTTACCAGCGACATCCTTCTTCCCCCTCCCCCTACGCTCCTCCCCACCAAAACCCCTCCTCCCACCCTCCCCACTTCCCTCTTCCCCACCTTCACCCATCCCAGTCCTCCGGTCCCACCGCCAACCCTCTTCCCACACTCCCCGTCCAGGGCCCCGCCACCTCGTTCCCATCCAAACCCTCCCCTCCCCCCGCTCTCCCTCCTCTCCCCCCTGCACCCACAGCTACTTTCAAGTGTGGTCTCTGGAATCTCGGCTCCATTACAGGTAAACTACCTTTTATCCTTGACCTTTTCCTTTCCCGCTCTCCTCCTCCTCGCCCTTACGGCACTGTCTCCACAGCTGCTCTCTCCAGCGGAGGCCTCTCCTTCTCCACTCCCTCAGACTCACCGGAAAGGGAGGAAGTGTTACCTTCCTTCTCTCACCCAGATGCCGCTTTCGCACTATCCCTCCCGCTTTTTCCCTCTCCTTCCCCTCCTTTGAAGCCCATATCATTCGCCTCTACCACCCCCTCCAGATTCTTGTAGCCATCATCTACCGCTCTCCTGGTCCAACCACCCACTTCTTCAACCACCGTGACCCCTTTCTCACCTTCCTTCTCTCTTTCTCTCTGCCCACTCTGATCCTCGGAGACTTCAACATCCACATGGATGTACCCAGTGACTCCTCTGCCCCCCGCCTGCTATCGCTCCTTGACTCTGCCAACCTCCTGCTCCACCACACCTCGCCCACTCACCAACTCGGTCACACCCTCGATCTCGTCATCTCCTACCGCTGCACTATCTCCTCCCTCACCAACTCCGAAATCCCTCTCTCAGACCATATCCTTCTCACCTGACTCCTCTCTCACACTCTCCCCCCCTGCAAATCTGTACTACTCCCTAACAGAGACCTCTGCACTCTTGATCCCATCCATCCCTCCAAAAGCGTCTCTCCCCACCTTGCCCCCCGTCCTCTCTTCCCACTCTCGATGATCAGGTTACCGCTCTCAACTCCACCCTCTCTACTCATCTCAACTCACTCGACCCCTTGCCCTCCGCCGCTCTCGCTCCACTAACCCACAGCCTTGGGTCACTGCCTCTGTCCACCTCCTACGCTCTTATGCTCGAGCTGCTGAGCGCGGCTGGCGTAGGTCCAAGCACCAAGCCGACCTTATCCATTTCAACTTTATCCTTTCCTGCCTTAACTCTGCCCTCTCCTTCGCCAGGCAAAACTACTTTTCTTCCCTCATTGACACCCATGCCAGTCACCCCCGCCAATAGTTCCGGACCTTTAATTATCTCCTCAGGCCCCCTGTTCCTCCCCGTCCCCCATCCCTCACCCCCAACAATCTGGCCACCTACTTCATCAGGAAAATTAACACAGTCACGTCTGAGCTACCCAAAGTCACCTCTTCCTCTTCTGACTCCCCCAACCCTCTCCCCTACTTTCCCTTCTTTCCCTGCAGTATCCTCAGAAGGGATCTCCTCCCTCCTCGCAAGTGCCACCCCCTCCACCTGTGCTTCGGACCCCATTCCCGCTCACTTTATAAAAACCATTGCCCCTTCCCTCCTCCTCTCCTTAACTTCTATCTTTAACCTCTCACTCTCCAATGGCTTCTTCCCTTCTGCCTTCAAACATGCCCATGTCTCCCCCATCCTAAAAAAACCCTCTCTCGACCCCACTTCCCCTTCCAGTTATTGCCCCATCTCCCTACTATCCTTCCTGTCCAAACTCCTGGAACGAGTCGTCTACACTCGCTGCCTAGAATTTCTTAACTCCAATTCTCTCCTAGAACCCTTCCAATCTGGCTTCCTCCCCTCCCCTCTACCGAGACTGCTCTCTCAAAGGTCCCCATGACCTCCTTCTTGCCAGATCCAACGGCTCCTACTCTATCCTAATCCTCCTTGACCTCTCAGCTGCCTTTGACACTGGAGACCATCCTCTTCTCTTCCACACCTTATCTCACCTTGGCTTCACGGACTCCGTCCTCTCCTGGTTGTCCTCTTATCTTTCTGGCCGTTCATTCTCGGTGTCCTTCGCAGGCTCCTCCTCCCCATCCCATCCTCTAACTGTAAGAGTTCCTCAAGGGTCAGTTCTCGGCTCTCTTCTGTTCTCCATCTACACTCACTCCCTTGGTGAACTCATTCGCTCCCACGGCTTCAACTATCATCTCTATGCAGATGACACTCAAATCTACACCTCTGCCCCGTCCCCTCCCCCTCGCTGCAGGCTCGTATCTCCTCCTGCCTCCAGGACGTCTCTACCTGGATGTCTGCTCGCCACCTAAAACTCCACATGTCCAAAACTGAGCTCCTTATCTCCCCTCCCAAGCCCTGTCCTCTTCCTGACTTCCCTATCACTGTGGATGGTACGACCATCCTTCCTGTCTCTCAAGTCCGCAACCTTGGTGTCATCCTTGACTCGGCTCTCTCATTCACCCCACACATCCAATCCATCACCAAGACCTGCCGGTCTCACCTTTATAAAGTTGCCAAGATCCGCCCTATCCTCTCCACCCAAATGGCTAATTTACTGCTACAGGCTCTCATAATATCCAGGCTGGATTATTGTGTCAGCCTTCTCTCTGATCTCCCTTCTTCCTGTCTCTCCCCACTTCAGTCTATTCTTATAATAATAATAATAATGATACTAATGTGGGTATTTGTTAAGCACTTACTATGTACAGAGCACTGTTCTAAGCGCTGGGGTAGATACAGGGTAATCAGGTTGTCCCACGTGGGGCTCGCAGTCTTCATCCCCATTTTACAGATGAGGGAACTGAGGCACAGAGAAGTAAAGTGACTTGCCCACAGTCACACAGCTGACAAGTGGCAGAGCCGGGATTCGAACCCATGAACTCTGACTCCCAAGCCCGTGCTCTTTCCACTGAGCC
>NW_024396825.1:0-31977 GCF_004115215.2 Ornithorhynchus anatinus
AGATCAGGCCGGGAGCAAAGGGCGGCCCGCGGGCAGAGGTTTAACCGGGAGCAGAGGGTTTGAGCCGGGAGAAAGATCTGGCCGGGAGCAAAGGGTGGGCCGGGGCAGAGGTTTAACCGGGAGCAGAGGTTGTGCCGGGAGCAGAGGTTAACCCGGAGAAACAAGTTCAGGCCGGGAGCAAAGGGCGGGCCGGGCGGCAGAAGTTTAACCGGGAGCAAGGGTTTAGCCGGGAGAAAAGATCAGGCGGGAGCAAAGGGCGGGCCGGGAGAGTTTAAATCGGGCAGAGGTTTAACCGGGGAGCAGAGGTTTAGCCTGGAGAAAAGATCAGGCCGGGAGCAAAGGGAGACCCGCAGAAAAGGTGGGGCCGGGAGCAAAGGTCAGGTGCGCAGAAAAGGTTATCCAGAAGAAAAAGGTCAGGTCTGGAGCAACAGGTCAGGCCAGGAGCAGAGGTTTAGCCGGGAGAAAGATGGGGCTGGGAGCAAATGGCGGGCCGGAGGAACCGGGAGCAGAGGTTTAGCCGGGAGAAAAAATCAAGCCGGGAGCAAAGAGCGGGCCGGGGGCAGAGGTTTAACCGGAGCAAGAGGTTTAGCCGGGAGAAAAAGATCAGGCCTGGGAGCAAGGGGCGGGCCCGGGAGCAGAGGTTTAGCCGGGAGAAAAGATCAGGCCGGGAGCAAAGGGCGGGCCGGGGGCAGAGGCCATACCCGGCGAAAAGGTCAGGCCGGAAGAAAAAGGTCGGGCGGAGGAAAAGATCTGGCCGCGAGCAGAGGTTTGGCCGGGAGAAAAGATCAGGCCGGAAGAAAAGATCAGGCCGGGAGCAAAGGGCGGGGCCGGGGCAGAGATTTAACCGGGAGCAGAGGTTTAGCCGGGAGAAAGATGGGGCCGGGAGCAAAGGGCGGGCCGGGGGCAGAGATTTAGCCGGGAGAAAACATCAGGCCAGAAGAAAAGATCCGGCCGGGAGCAAAGGGCGGGCCGGGAGCAGAGGTTTAGCTGGGAGAAAAGATCAGGCCGGGAGCAAAGGGCGGGCCGGGGGCAGAGGTTTAACCGGGAGAAATGATCAGGCCGGGAGCAAAGGGCGGGCCGGGGGCAGAGGTTTAGCCGGGAGAAATGATCAGTCCGGGAGCAAAGGGAGACCCGCAGAAAAGGTCAGGTCGGGAGCACAGGTCAGGCCAGGAGCAGAGGTTTAGCCGGGAGAAAAGATCAGGCCGGGAGCAAAGGGCGGGCCGGTGGCAGAGGTTTAACCGGGAGCAGAGGTTTAGCCGGGAGAAAAGATCAGGCCGGGAGCAAAGGGTGGGCCGGGGGCAGAGGTTTAACCGGGAGCAGAGGTTGGGCCGGGAGCAGAGGTTTAGCCGGGAGAAAAGATCAGGCCGGGGAGCAAAGGGCGGGCCCGCCGGCAGAGGTTTAACCGGGAGAAACGATCAGGCCGGGAGCAAAGGGCGGGCCGGGGGCAGAGGTTTAGCCGGGAGAAATGATCAGTCCGGGAGCAAAGGGAGACCCGCAGAAAAGCTTAGGCCGGAAGAAAAGGTCAGGTCGGGAGCACAGGTCAGCCCAGGAGCAGAGGTTTAGAGGGGAGAAAAGATCAGACCGGGAGCAAAGGGCGGGCCGGGAGCAGAGGTTTAGCCGGGAGAAAAGATCAGGCCGGGAGCAAAGGGAGACCCGCAGAAAAGGTGGGGCCGGGAGCAAAGGTCAGGCCCACAGAAAAGGTTAATCCAGAAGTAAAAGGTCAGGTCTGGAGCACAGGTAAGGCCGCGGGCAGAGGTTTAGCCGGGAGAAAAGATCAGGCCGGGAGCAAAGGGCGGGCCGGGGGCAGAGTTTTAGCCGGGAGAAATGATCAGGCAGGGAGCAAATGGAGACCCACAGAAAAGCTTAGGCCGGGAGAAAAGGTCAGGTCGGGAGCACAGGTCAGGCCAGGAGCAGAGGTTTAGCCGGGAGAAAAGATCAGGCTGGGAGCAAAGGGCGGGCCGGGGGCAGAGGTTTAACCGGGAGCAGAGGTTTAGCCGGGAGAAAAGATCAGGCGCGGAGCAAATGGTGGGCCGTGGGCAGAGGTTTAACCGGGAGCAGAGGTTGGGTCGGGAGCAGAGGTTTAGCCCGGAGAAAAGATCAGGCCGGGAGCAAAGGGCGGGCCGGCGGCAGAGGTTTAACCGGGAGCAGAGGTTTAGCCTGGAGTAAAGATCAGGCCGGGTGCAAAGGGAGACCTGCAGAAAAGGTGGGGCCGGGAGCAAAGGTCAGGTGCGCAGAACAGGTTAATCCAGAAGAAAAAGGTCAGGTCTGGAGCACAGGTCAGGCCAGGAGCAGAGGTTTAGCCGGGAGAAAAGATGGGGCTGGGAGCAAATGGCGGGCCGGAGGAACCGGGAGCAGAGGTTTAGCCGGGAGAAAAGATCAAGCCGGGAGCAAAGGGCGGGCCGGGGGCAGAGGTTTAACCGGGAGCAGAGGTTTAGCCGGGAGAAAAGATGGGGCCGGGAGCAAAGATTGCGCCGGGAGGAGAGCCCAGACCCGCCGAAAAGTTCAGGCCCCAAGAAAAAGGTCAGGCCAGATGAAAAGGTTTGGCCGGGAGAAAAGATCAGGCCGGAAAAAAACATCAGGCCGGGAGCAAAGGACGGGGCAGGGGCAGAGGTCAGGCCGGGAGAAAACATCAGGCCGGGAGCAAAGGGCTGGCCGGGAGCAGAGGTTTAGCCGGGAGAAAAGATCAGGCCTGAAGAAAAGATCACGCCGGGAGCAAAGGGCGGGCTGGGGGCAAAGGTCAGGCCGGGAGAAAAGATCAGGCCGGGAACAAAGGGCGGGCCGGGGGCAGAGATTTAACCGGGAGCAGAGATTTAGCCGGGAGAAAAGATGGGGCCGGGAGCAAAGATCGCGCCGGGAGCAGAGCCCAGACCGGCCGAAAAGTTCAGGCCGGAAGAAAAAGGTCAGGCCAGAGGAAAAGGTTTAGCCGGGAGAAAAGATCAGGCCAGAAAAAAACATCAGGCCGGGAGCAAAGGACGGGGCAGGGGCAGAGGTCAGGCCGGGAGAAAACATCAGGCCGGGAGCAAAGGGCTGGCCGGGAGCAGAGGTTTAGCCGGGAGAAAAGATCAGGCCGGAAGAAAAGATCACGCAGGGAGCAAAGGGCGGGCCGGGGGCAGAGATTTAACCGGGAGCAGAGGTTTAACCGGGAGAAATGATCAGGCCGGGAGCAAAGGGCGGGCCGGGTCAGAGGGTAAGCCGGGAGAAATGATCAGGCCGGGAGCAAAGGGAGACCCGCAGAAAAGCTTAGGCCGGAAGAAAAGTTCAGGTCGGGAGCACAGTTCAGGCCAGGAGCAGAGGTTTAGCCGGGAGAAAAGATCAGGCCGGGAGCAAAGGGCGGGCCGGGGGCAGAGGTTAAACCGGGAGCAGAGGTTTAGCCGGGAGAAAAGATGAGGCCCGGAGGAAAGGGTGGGCCGGGGGCAGAGGTTTAACCGGGAGCAGAGGTTTAACCGGGAGCAGAGGGTTTAGCCGGGAGAAAAGATCAGGCCGGGAGCAAAGGGCGGGCCGCCGGCAGAGGTTTAACCGGGAGCAGAGGGTTTAGCCGGGAGAAAAGATCAGGCCGGGAGCAAAGGGCGGGCCGGGAGCAGAGGTTTAACCGGGAGCAGAGGTTTAGCCGGGAGAAAAGATCAGGCCGGGAGCAAAGGGAGACCCGCAGAAAAGGTGGGGCCGGAGCAAAGGTTAGGCGCGCAGAAAAGGTTAATCCAGAAGAAAAAGGTCAGGTCTGGAGCACAGGTCAGGCCTGGAGCAGAGGTTTAGCCGGTAGAAAAGATGGGGCTGGGAGCAAATGGCGGGCCGGGGGCAGACGTTTAACCGGGAGCAGAGGTTAAGCCGGGAGAAAAGATCAAGCCGGGAGCAAAGGGCGGGCCGGGGGCAGAGGTTTAACCGGGAGCAGAGGTTTAGCCGGGAGAAAAGATCAGGCCGGGAGCAAAGGGCGGGCCGGGAGCAGAGGTTTATCGGGGAGAAAAGATCAGGCCGGGAGCAAAGGGCGGGCCGGGGGCAGGGGCCAGACCCGCCGAAAAGGTCAGGCCGGAAGAAAAAGGTCGGGCGGAGGAAAAGATCTGGCCGCGAGCAGAGGTTTGGCCGGGAGAAAAGATCAGGCCGGGGGAAAGGGCGGGGCAGGGGCAGAGATTTAACCGGGAGCAGAGGTTTAGCCGGGCGAAAGATGGGGCCGGGAGCAAAGGGCGGGCCGGGGGCAGAGATTTAGCCGGGAGAAAACATCAGGCCGGAAGAAAAGATCAGGCCGGGAGCAAAGGGCGGGCCGGGAGCAGAGGTTTAGCCGGGAGCAGAGGTTTAGCTGGGAGAAAAGATCAGGCCGGGAGCAAAGGGCGGGCCGGGGGCAGAGGTTTAACCGGGAGAAATGATCAGGCCGGGAGCAAAGGGCGGGCCGGGGGCAGAGGTTTAGCCGGGAGAAATGATCAGTCCGGGAGCAAAGGGAGACCCGCAGAAAAGCTTAGGCCGGAAGAAAAGGTCAGGTCGGGAGCACAGGTCAGGCCAGGAGCAGAGGTTTAGCCGGGAGAAAAGATCAGGCCGGGAGCAAAGGGTGGGCCGGGGGCAGAGGTTTAACCGGGAGCAGAGGTTTAGCCGGGAGAAAAGATCAGGCCGGGAGCAAAGGTTGGGCCGGGGGCAGAGGTTTAACCGGGAGCAGAGGTTTAGCCGGGAGAAAAGATCAGGCCGGGAGCAAAGGGCGGGCCGGCGGCAGAGGTTTAACCGGGAGCAGAGGGTTTAGCCGGGAGAAAAGATCTGGCCGGGAGCAAAGGGTGGGCCGGGGCAGAGGTTTAACCGGGAGCAGAGGTTGGGCCGGGAGCAGAGGTTTAACCCGGAGAAAAGATCAGGCCGGGAGCAAAGGGCGGGCCGGCGGCAGAAGTTTAACCGGGAGCAGAGGGTTTAGCCGGGAGAAAAGATCAGGCCGGGAGCAAAGGGCGGGCCGGGAGCAGAGGTTTAAACGGGAGCAGAGGTTTAACCGGGAGCAGAGGTTTAGCCTGGAGAAAAGATCAGGCCGGGAGCAAAGGGAGACCCGCAGAAAAGGTGGGGCCGGGAGCAAAGGTCAGGTGCGCAGAAAAGGTTAATCCAGAAGAAAAAGGTCAGGTCTGGAGCACAGGTCAGGCCAGGAGCAGAGGTTTAGCCGGGAGAAAACATGGGGCTGGGAGCAAATGGCGGGCCGGAGGAACCGGGAGCAGAGGTTTAGCCGGGAGAAAAGATCAAGCCGGGAGCAAAGAGCGGGCCGGGGGCAGAGGTTTAACCGGGAGCAGAGGTTTAGCCGGGAGAAAAGATCAGGCCGGGAGCAAAGGGCGGGCCGGGAGCAGAGGTTTAGCCGGGAAAAAAGATCAGGCCGGGAGCAAAGGGCGGGCCGGGGGCAGAGGCCAGACCCGCAGAAAAGGTCAGGCCGGAAGAAAAAGGTCGGGCGGAGGAAAAGATCTGGCCGCGAGCAGAGGTTTGGCCGGGAGAAAAGATCAGGCCGGAAGAAAAGATCAGGCCGGGAGCAAAGGGCGGGGCGGGGGCAGAGATTTAACCGGGAGCAGAGGTTTAGCCGGGAGAAAGATGGGGCCGGGAGCAAAGGGCGGGCCGGGGGCAGAGATTTAGCCGGGAGAAAACATCAGGCCAGAAGAAAAGATCAGGCCGGGAGCAAAGGGCGGGCCGGGAGCAGAGGTTTAGCCGGGAGCAGAGGTTTAGCCGGGAGAAAAGATCAGGCCGGGAGCAAAGGGCGGGCCGGGGGCAGAGGTTTAACCGGGAGAAATGATCAGGCCGGGAGCAAAGGGCGGGCCGGGGGCAGAGGTTTAGCCGGGAGAAATGATCAGTCCGGGAGCAAAGGGAGACCCGCAGAAAAGCTTAGGCCGGAAGAAAAGGTCAGGTCGGGAGCACAGGTCAGGCCAGGAGCAGAGGTTTAGCCGGGAGAAAAGATCAGGCCGGGAGCAAAGGGCGGGCCGGTGGCAGAGGTTTAACCGGGAGCAGAGGTTTAGCCGGGAGAAAAGATCAGGCCGGGAGCAAAGGGTGGGCCGGGGGCAGAGGTTTAACCGGGAGCAGAGGTTGGGCCGGGAGCAGAGGTTTAGCCGGGAGAAAAGATCAGGCCGGGAGCAAAGGGCGGGCCGGCGGCAGAGGTTTAACCGGGAGAAAAGATCAGGCCGGGAGCAAAGGGCGGGCCGGGGGCAGAGGTTTAGCCGGGAGAAATGATCAGTCCGGGAGCAAAGGGAGACCCGCAGAAAAGCTTAGGCCGGAAGAAAAGGTCAGGTCGGGAGCACAGGTCAGGCCAGGAGCAGAGGTTTAGAGGGGAGAAAAGATCAGGCCGGGAGCAAAGGGCGGGCCGGGAGCAGAGGTTTAGCCGGGAGAAAAGATCAGGCCGGGAGCAAAGGGAGACCCGCAGAAAAGGTGGGGCCGGGAGCAAAGGTCAGGCCCACAGAAAAGGTTAATCCAGAAGTAAAAGGTCAGGTCTGGAGCACAGGTAAGGCCGCGGGCAGAGGTTTAGCCGGGAGAAAAGATCAGGCCGGGAGCAAAGGGCGGGCCGGGGGCAGAGTTTTAGCCGGGAGAAATGATCAGGCAGGGAGCAAATGGAGACCCACAGAAAAGCTTAGGCCGGGAGAAAAGGTCAGGTCGGGAGCACAGGTCAGGCCAGGAGCAGAGGTTTAGCCAGGAGAAAAGATCAGGCTGGGAGCAAAGGGCGGGCCGGGGGCAGAGGTTTAACCGGGAGCAGAGGTTTAGCCGGGAGAAAAGATCAGGCCCGGAGCAAATTGTGGGCCGGGGGCAGAGGTTTAACCGGGAGCAGAGGTTGGGTCGGGAGCAGAGGTTTAGCCGGGAGAAAAGATCAGGCCGGGAGCAAAGGGCGGGCCGGCGGCAGAGGTTTAACCGGGAGCAGAGGGTTTAGCCGGGAGAAAAGATCAGGCCGGGAGCAAAGGGCGGGCCGGCGGCAGAAGTTTAACCGGGAGCAGAGGGTTTAGCCGGGAGAAAAGATCAGGCCGGGAGCAAAGGGCGGGCCGGGAGCAGAGGTTTAAACGGGAGCAGAGGTTTAACCGGGAGCAGAGGTTTAGCCTGGAGAAAAGATCTAGCCGGGAGAAAAGATCAGGCCGGGAGCAAAGGGAGACCCGCAGAAAAGGTGGCGCCGGGAGCAAAGGTCAGGTGCGCAGAAAAGGTTAATCCAGAAGAAAAAGGTCAGGTCTGGAGCACAGGTCAGGCCAGGAGCAGAGGTTTAGCCGGGAGAAAACATGGGGCTGGGAGCAAATGGCGGGCCGGAGGAACCGGGAGCAGAGGTTTAGCCGGGAGAAAAGATCAAGCCGGGAGCAAAGAGCGGGCCGGGGGCAGAGGTTTAACCGGGAGCAGAGGTTTAGCCGGGAGAAAAGATCAGGCCGGGAGCAAAGGGCGGGCCGGGAGCAGAGGTTTAGCCGGGAAAAAAGATCAGGCCGGGAGCAAAGGGCGGGCCGGGGGCAGAGGCCAGACCCGCAGAAAAGGTCAGGCCGGAAGAAAAAGGTCGGGCGGAGGAAAAGATCTGGCCGCGAGCAGAGGTTTGGCCGGGAGAAAAGATCAGGCCGGAAGAAAAGATCAGGCCGGGAGCAAAGGGCGGGGCGGGGGCAGAGATTTAACCGGGAGCAGAGGTTTAGCCGGGAGAAAGATGGGGCCGGGAGCAAAGGGCGGGCCGGGGGCAGAGATTTAGCCGGGAGAAAACATCAGGCCAGAAGAAAAGATCAGGCCGGGAGCAAAGGGCGGGCCGGGAGCAGAGGTTTAGCCAGGAGAAAAGATCAGGCCGGGAGCAAAGGGCGGGCCGGGGGCAGAGGTTTAACCGGGAGAAATGATCAGGCCGGGAGCAAAGGGCGGGCCGGGGGCAGAGGTTTAGCCGGGAGAAATGATCAGTCCGGGAGCAAAGGGAGACCCGCAAAAAAGCTTAGGCCGGAAGAAAAGGTCAGGTCGGGAGCACAGGTCAGGCCAGGAGCAGAGGTTTAGCCGGGAGAAAAGATCAGGCCGGGAGCAAAGGGCGGGCCGGTGGCAGAGGTTTAACCGGGAGCAGAGGTTTAGCCGGGAGAAAAGATCAGGCCGGGAGCAAAGGGTGGGCCGGGGGCAGAGGTTTAACCGGGAGCAGAGGTTGGGCCGGGAGCAGAGGTTTAGCCGGGAGAAAAGATCAGGCCGGGAGCAAAGGGCGGGCCGGCGGCAGAGGTTTAACCGGGAGAAACGATCAGGCCGGGAGCAAAGGGCGGGCCGGGGGCAGAGGTTTAGCCGGGAGAAATGATCAGTCCGGGAGCAAAGGGAGACCCGCAGAAAAGCTTAGGCCGGAAGAAAAGGTCAGGTCGGGAGCACAGGTCAGGCCAGGAGCAGAGGTTTAGAGGGGAGAAAAGATCAGACCGGGAGCAAAGGGCGGGCCGGGAGCAGAGGTTTAGCCGGGAGAAAAGATCAGGCCGGGAGCAAAGGGAGACCCGCAGAAAAGGTGGGGCCGGGAGCAAAGGTCAGGCCCACAGAAAAGGTTAATCCAGAAGTAAAAGGTCAGGTCTGGAGCACAGGTAAGGCCGCGGGCAGAGGTTTAGCCGGGAGAAAAGATCAGGCCGGGAGCAAAGGGCGGGCCGGGGGCAGAGTTTTAGCCGGGAGAAATGATCAGGCAGGGAGCAAATGGAGACCCACAGAAAAGCTTAGGCCGGGAGAAAAGGTCAGGTCGGGAGCACAGGTCAGGCCAGGAGCAGAGGTTTAGCCAGGAGAAAAGATCAGGCTGGGAGCAAAGGGCGGGCCGGGGGCAGAGGTTTAACCGGGAGCAGAGGTTTAGCCGGGAGAAAAGATCAGGCCCGGAGCAAATTGTGGGCCGGGGGCAGAGGTTTAACCGGGAGCAGAGGTTGGGTCGGGAGCAGAGGTTTAGCCGGGAGAAAAGATCAGGCCGGGAGCAAAGGGCGGGCCGGCGGCAGAGGTTTAACCGGGAGCAGAGGGTTTAGCCGGGAGAAAAGATCAGGCCAGGAGCAAAGGGCGGGCCGGGAGCAGAGGTTTAACCGGGAGCAGAGGTTTAGCCGGGAGTAAAGATCAGGCCGGGTGCAAAGGGAGACCTGCAGAAAATGTGGGGCCGGGAGCAAAGGTCAGGTGCGCAGAACAGGTTAATCCAGAAGAAAAAGGTCAGGTCTGGAGCACAGGTCAGGCCAGGAGCAGAGGTTTAGCCGGGAGAAAAGATGGGGCTGGGAGCAAATGGCGGGCCGGAGGCAGACGTTTAATCGGGAGCAGAGGTTTAGCCGGGAGAAAAGATCAGGCCGGGAGCAAAGGGCGGGCCGGGGGTAGAGGTTTAACCGGGAGCAGAGGTTTAGCCAGGAAAAAAGATCAGGCCGGGAGCAAAAGGAGACCCGCAGAAAAGGTGGGGCCGGGAGCAAAGGTCAGGTGCGCAGAAAAGGTTCATCCAGAAGAAAAAGGTCAGGTCTGGAGCACAGGTCAGGCCAGGAGCAGAGGTTTAGCCGGGAGAAAAGATGGGGCTGGGAGCAAATGGCGGGCCGGAGGAACCGGGAGCAGAGGTTTAGCCGGGAGAAAAGATCAAGCCGGGAGCAAAGGGCGGGCCGGGGGCAGAGGTTTAGCCGGGAAAAAAGATCAGGCCGGGAGCAAAGGGCGGGCCGTGCGCAGAGGCCAGACCCGCCGAAAAGGTCAGGCCGGAAGAAAAAGGTCGGGCGGAGGAAAAGATCTGGCCGCGAGCAGAGGTTTGGCCAGGAGAAAAGATCAGGCCGGAAGAAAAGATCAGGCCGGGGGAAAGGGCGGGGCGGGGGCAGAGATTTAACCGGGAGCAGAGGTTTAGCTGGGAGAAAGATGGGGCCGGGAGCAAAGTGCGGGCCGGGGGCAGAGATTTAGCCGGGAGAAAACATCAGGCCGGAAGAAAAGATCAGGCCGGGAGCAAAGGGTGGGCCGGGAGCAGAGGTTTAGCCGGGAGCAGAGGTTTAGCCGGGAGAAAACATCAGGCCGGAAGCAAAGGGCGGGCCCGGGCAGAGGTTTAGCCGGGAGAAAAGATCAGGCCGGGAGCAAAGGGCGGCCCGGGGGCACAGGTTTAGCGGGGAGAAAAGATCCGGTCGGAAGCAAAGGGTGGACCGGGGGCAGAGGTCAGGCCGGGAGAAAACATCAGGCCGGGAGAAAAGATGGGGCTGGGAGCAAAGGGCGGGCCGGGGGCAGAGGTTTTCCCGGGAGCAGAGGTTTAGCCGGGAGAAAGCCTTAGGCCGGGAGCAAAGGGCGGGCCGGGGGCACAGGTCAGGCCGGGACAAAACATCAGGCCGGGAGCAAAGGGCGGGCCGGGGGCAGAAGTTTGGCCAGGAGAAAATATGGGGCTGGGAGAAAAGATCAGGCCGGGAGGAAAGGGCGGGCCGGGGGCAGAGGTCAGGCCGGAGGAAAACATCAGGCCGGGAGCAAAGCGCGGGCCGGGAGGAGAGGTTTAGCCGGGAAAAAAGATCAGGCCGGGAGCAAAGGGAGACCCGCAGAAAAGGTGGGGCCGGGAGCAAAGGTCAGGCCCGCAGAAAAAGTTAATCCGGAAGAAAAAGGTTTAACCGGGAGAAAAGATCAGGCCGGGAGCAAAGGGCGGGCCGGGGGCAGAGGTTTAACCCGGACCAGAGGTTTAGCCGGAAGAAAAGATCAGGCCGGGAGCAAATGGCGGGCGCGTTGCAGAGGTCAGGCCGGGAGAAAACATCAGGCCGGGAGCAAATGTCAGGCCCGCAGAAAAGGTTAATCCGGAAGAAAAAGATCCGGTTGGAAGCAAAGGGCGGGCTGGGGGCAGAGATTTAACCGGCAGCAGAGGTTTATCCGGGAGAAAAGATCAGGCCTGGAGAAAAGGTCAGGCCGGGAGAAAACATCAGGCCGGGAGAAAAGGTGAGGCTGTGAGCAAAGGGCGGGCTGGGGGCAGAGGTTTAGCCGGGAGAAAAGATGGGGCTGGGAGCAAAAGGCGGGCCGGGGGCAGAGGTTTAACCAGGAGCAGACGTTTGGCCGGGAGAAAAGATCAGGCCGGGAGCAAAGGGCGGGCCGGGAGGAGAGGTTTAGCCGGGAACAGACGTTTGGCCGGGAAAAAAGATCAGGCCGGGAGCAAAGGGCGGGCCGGGAGCAGAGGTTTGGACGGGAGGAAAGATCGGGCCGGGAGCAAAGGTGAGGCGGGTAGCAGAGGTTTAGCTGAGGGAAAAGGTCAGGTCGGGAGCAGAGGTTTGGCCGGGAGCAGAGGTTTGGCCGGGAGCAGAGGTTTGGCCGGGAGCAGAGGTTTGGCCGGGAGCCAAGGTTTGGCCGGGAGGAAAGATCAGGCCGGGAGCAAAGATCGGGCCGGGAGCAGAGGTGGGGTGGGGAGCAAAGGTTAGGCCCGCAGAAAAGCTTAGGCCAGAAGAAAAAGGTTGGGCCAGAAGAAAAGGTCTGGCCGGGAGCAGAGGGCAGACCCGCAGAAAAGCTTTAGCTGAGATAAAAGGTCAGGCCGGGAGCTGAGGTTTGGGCGGGAGAAAAGGTGGGGCCGGGAGAAAAGGTTGCGCCGGGAGTAAAGGGGGGACCAGGAGCCGAGGTTAAGAAGGAGCAAAGGTCAGACGTGCAGAAAAGGTCCAGCCGGAAGTTCAGGACCGACAGGGGGAAAAGGTGGGGCGAGCTGGGACCGACCCAGGGGAGCAGAGGGAGCCTGGGGAGGGCAGGGGCCAAGACGAGCCGGGGGGGGGGCAAGGGGAGACCAGCAGCGGAAACGGGGTGGCAGAGGCCAGGGCCGAGGGGGAGGGCCGGAGCCGAGGGCGGCGGGCGCTCCGGGAACACCGCAGGCCGGGGACCGAGCAGAGGCCAGGCAGACGGCGGGGCCAGAGGCCAAGGCCAGGCGACGGGAGGACAAGGGGGGTGGCGAGAGGGGAAAGGGGGGCGCGAGTGGCCAAAGGGCAAGGCCGGAACCAAGGGGGGGCCTCGGGCCAGAAGTGAGGGCTCGCAGAGCCAGGCCAGGCCAGGCCAGGCCAGAGGAGGGGGAGAGAGCCGGGGCGAGGGCAAGAGGGGAGGGACCGAGACGGGGAAAAGCGGGGTAACACCAGGCTGTCCCGTGGGGGGCCGGTGGGGCCGGAGAGTCCAAAGCCACAAGAAGAAGAAGAAGAAGAAGAAGTAGAAGAAGAAGAAGAAAAAGAAGAATCCTTCTCCGCTGGCTCCGCCTCCTCCTACGCATCTTGCTGGTCGGGGCAAGAGAGGAGGGGGGGCGGGGGGGGCGCCCGGTCCGGCGGGGCCAGGCTGCCCAGCCGCTCGGGGCGGGATCCCGCCCCGGTGGCGACGACGGTGAGGGCGACCCGGAGGGTCCGGCGCCGTCCCCCCACCCCCGACTCACGTGCAGGTGCTCTCCAGCTTCTCCCACTAAGGTCGGTGTGGCCCCGCCGAGGGGCGGGCAGCAGCCTCCAGCGTCAGGCCCGGGCGGGCCGGGGCGGCGCCGCCGGCAGGCCCCACCGTGATTCGGGCTTGGGAGGGCAAGAGAAACAAACGCCAGAGTGAGCCAGCTGGCCAGCCACCCAGCGAGCCAGCTCCCACCTCCGGCCGAGCTGCGGGGCCCCTGCCCGCCCGCCCGCCCTCTCTAGTGGCCGTGGTTCCGTGGACTAGGCCCCGAGACATCCGTGGCCATCAGCCGCCCCCGCCCCACCCGGACCCAACCCCCCCTCAGCCCGGAAAGGCGGCCAGCTGGGCGGGGGAGAGGCACGGTCTCCGCGGGGGCCGGGGCCGGCCTGGGGCGGGGAGGGCGGTGGGGGTTGCGGTGCTTCGCCTGTCCCCAGCAGAGCGGACCGGACGGGCCGGCCGCAAGAAGCCCGGATCCCCGGGGTCCCGGGAGGGGCCTGCGTCTCACCCCGCGGATTTCCCCGCCACCACTCACCCAGGAAGACACCCGCCCCCGCTGCCCCCCCGTCCCCTTGGGTGGCGGCGCAGCGGCCACTCAGGTAGAGGGCCGAGGGGGCAGTGGGTCGGACCCCAGGAGAACACCGACGAGCCTCCAAGCCCGGGAGCGGCACCGGGCACCCGACGGGGGGCCGATACGGGCCCCACAATGGGGCGGCGCCCAGTCCGCCACAGCGCACAGGGGCCGGGTTGGGGGGGGAGCCTGGGCCCATGGGGAGGCGAGGGCACCCAGGGAGGCCCGTGGCAACAGTCAGGCCTGGGCGGACCTAGGAGACCAAGGGAGACGGGTCGGCCGGGAGGAGATGGCGAGACGGGGAGAAGAAAAAAAAGCAGGGGCGAGGGCAGACTGGCGGGTGTGCTGGGGGTAAAGTGGGGCCCGGGGACAGAGTGGGGCCGGGCGCCAAAAGGACGGGAGGGGGAAGGGGGGGCCGGGAGGAGAAAGAGGCACGAGGGCAAAAGGTGGGGCCGGGAAGTCGGCTGACGGGCCGCAAACCGGGGGACCTAGGACAAAGGGGGAGGCCCGGAGAAAAGAGACCGCGGCGACAAAAGGCCGTGCCCGGGAACAGAGGTCGTCGAGAGGGAAAGGTCCGACGAGGGCAAAAGGGGGTGGGGAGGGCGAGGCGACAAGGGGACGGGGCCGGGAAAGGGGTGACCCACAGCCAAGTGGAGGCCCGGACACAAAACGGAGCAGCCGAGGAGCAAAGGGTTCACGGGGAGCAGAGGTTGGGCCGGGAGCAAAGGTCAGACCCACCGAAAAGGTTAGGCCGGAAGAAAAGGTCAGGTCGGGAGCACAGGTCAGGGCGGGGGAAAAGATCAAGCCGGGAGCATAGGGCGGGCCGGGAGCAGAGGCCAGACCCGCAGAAAACGTCAGGCCGGAAGAAAAAGGTCGGGCCGAAAAAAAAGGCCTAGCCGCGAGCAGAGGTTTGGACGGGAGAAAAGGTGGGGCCGGGAGCAAAGGTCAGGCCCGCAGAAAAAAATTAATCCAGAAGAAAAAGGTCAGGTCTGGAGCACAGGTAAGGCCGCGGCCAGAGGTTTCGCCGGAAGAAAAGATCAGGCCGGGAGCAAAGGGCGGGCCGGGAGCGGAGGTTTAACCGGGAGCAGAGGTTTAGCCGGGAGAAAAGATCAGGCCGGGAGCAAAGGGCGGTCCGGGGGCAGAGGTTTAACCGGGAGCAGAGGTTTAGCCGGGAGAAATGATCAGGCCTGGAGCAAAGGGAGTGCCGGGGGCAGAGGTTTAACCGGCAGCAGAGGTTTAGCCGGGAGAAAAGATCAGGCCCGGAGCAAAGGCCGGGCCGGGGGCACAGGTTTTACCGGGAGCAGAGGTTTAGCCGGGAAAAAAGATCAGTCCGGGAGCAAAGGGCGGGGCGGGGGCAGAGGTTTAACCGGGAGCAGAGGTTTAGCCGGGAGAAAAGATGGGGCTTGGAGCAAAGGGCGGGCCGGGGGCAGAGGTTTAACTCGGAGCAGAGGTTTAGCCGGGAGAAAAGATCAGGCCGGGAGCAAAGGGCGGGCCGGGGGCAGAGGTTTAACCCGGAGCAGAGGTTTAGCCGGGAGAAAAGATGGGGCTTGGAGCAAATGGTGGGCCGGGGGCAGAGGTTTAACCAGGAGCAGAATTTTAGCCAGGAGAAAAGATCAGGCCCGGAGCAAAGGGCGGGCTGGGAGCAGAGGTTTAGCCGGGAGCAGAGGTTTAGCCGGGAGAAAAGATTAGGCCGGGAGCAAAGGGCGAGCCGGGGGCAGAGGTTTCACCAGGAGAAATGATCAGGTCGGGAGCAAAGGGAGACCCGCAGAAAAGCTTAGGCCGGAAGAAAAGGTCAGGTCGGGAGCAAAGGGTGGGCCGGGGCAGAGATTTATCCGGCAGCAGAGGTTTAGCCGAGAGAAAAGATGGGGCTGGGAGCAAATGGCGGGCCAGGGGCACAGGTTTAGCCGGGAGAAAACATCAGGCCGGAAGAAAAGATCATGCCGTGAGCAAAGGGCGGGCCGGGGGCACAGGTTTGGCCGGGAGCAAAGGTTTAGCCGGTAGAAAAGATGGGGCTGGGAGCGAAGGGCGGGCCGGGGGCAGAGATCAGGCCGGGAGCAAAGGGCGGGCCGGGGACACAGGTTTAACCGGAAGAAAACATCAGGCCGGAAGAAAAGATTAGGCCGGGAGCAAAGGGCGGGCCGGGGGCACAGGTTTTACCGGGAGCAGTCGTTTAGCCGGGAGAAATGATCAAGCCGCGAGCAAAGGGCGGGCCGGGAGCAGAGGTCAGGCCGGGAGAAAACATCAGGCCGGGAGCAAAGGGCGGGCGGGGGCAGAGGTCAGGCCGGGAGAAAAGATAGAGCTGGGAGCAAAAGGCGGGCTGGCGGCAGAGGTTCAAACGGGAGAAAAGATCAAGCCGGGAGCAAAGGGCGGGCCGGGGGCAGAGGTTTAAACGGGAGCAGAGTTTTAGCCGGGAGAAAAGATCAGGCCGGGAGCAGAGGTTGGGGGGGGAGCAGAGGTTTAGCCGGGAGAAAAGATCAGGCCGGTAGCAAAGGGAGACCCGCAGAAAAGGCGGGGCCGGGAGCAAAGATCAGGCCCGCAGAAAAGGTTAATCCGGAAGAAAAAGATCAGGTCGGAAGCACAGGTCAGGCCAGGAGCAGAGGTTTAGCCGGGAGAAAAGATCAGACCGGGAGCAAAGGGCGGGCCGGGGGCAGAGGTTTGGCCCGGAGAAAAGATCGGGCCGGGAGCAAAGGGAGACCCGCAGAAAAGGTGGGCCCGGGAGCAAAGGTCAGGCCCGCAGAAAAGGTTAATCCGGAAGAAAAAGGTCAGGTCGGAAGCACAGGTCAGGCCAGGAGCAGAGGTTTAGCCTGGAGAAAAGATGGGGCTGGGAGCAAAGGGCAGGCCGGGGGCAGAGGTTTAACAGGGAGCAGAGGTTTAGCCGGGAGAAGAGATCAGGGCGGGAGCAAAGGGCGGGCCGGGGGCAGAGGTCAGGCCGGGAGCAGAGGTCAGGCCGGGAGCAGAGGTTTGGCCGGGAGCAGAGGTTTGGCCGGGAGCAGAGGTTAAACCGGGAGAAAAGAACTGGCCGGGAGCAAAGGGCGGGTCGGGGGCAGAGGTTTAACCGGGAGCAGAGGTTTAGCCGGGAGAAAAGATCAGGCCGGAAGCAAAGGGCGGGCCGGGGGCAGAGGTTTACCGGGAGCAGAGGTTTAGCCGGGAAAAAAGATCAGGCCGGGAGCAAAGGGAGACCCGCAGAAAAAATGGGGCCGGGAGCAAAGGTCAGGCCCGCAGAAAAGGTTAATCCGGAAGAAAAAGATCAGGTCGGAAGCACAGGCCAGGCCAGGAGCAGAGGTTTAACCTGGAGAAAAGATGGGGCTGGGAGCAAATGGCGGGCCGGAGGCAGAGGATTAACGGGGAGCAGAGGTTTAGCCGGGAGAAGAGATCAGGCCGGGAGCAAAGGGCAGGCCGGGGGCAGAGGTCAGGCCGGGAGCAGAGGTTTGGCCGGGAGCAGAGGTTTGGCCGGGAGCAGAGGTTAAGCCGGGAGAAAAGATCAGGCCGGGAGCAAAGGGCGGGTCGGGGGCAGAGGTTTAACCGGGAGCAGAGGTTTAGCCGGAAGAAAAGATCAGGCCGGGAGCAAAGGGCGGACCGGGGGCAGAGGTTTAACCGGAAGAAAAGATCAGGCTGGGAGCAAAGGGCGGGCCGGGAGCGGAGGTTTAACCGGTAGCAGAGGTTTAGCCGCGAGAAAAGATCAGGCCGGGAGCAAAGGGCGGGCCGGGAGCAGAGGTTAAGCCGGGAGAAAAGATCAGGCCGGGAGCAAAGGGCGGGTCGGGAGCAGAGGTTTAACCGGGAGCAGAGGTTTAGACGGCACAAAAGATCAGGCCGGGAGCAAAGGGCAGACCCGCCGAAAAGGTGGGGCCGGGAGCAAAGGTCAGACCGACAGAACAGGTTTAGCTGAGAGAAAAGGTCAGGCCGGGAGCAGAGGTTTGGCCGGGAGAAAAGGTGGGGCCGGGAGCAAAGGGCAGGACGGGAGCAAAGGTCAAACTCGCAGAAAAGGTCCGGCCGGGAGCTCAGGACCGACGGGGAACAAAGGTGGGGCGAGCTGAGGACCCACCCAGGGGAGGAGAGGGAGCCCGGGGAGGGCAGGGGCCAAGACGAGCCGGGGGGGGGTGGGCAAGGGGAGGCCAGCAGCAGAAACGGGGAGGCGGCGGCCAGGGCCGAGGGGGAGGTCCGGAGCCGAGGGCAGCGGGTCCTCCGGGAAGACCGAAGGCCGGGGACCAAGCAGAGGCCAGGCAGATGGCGGGTCCCGAGGCCAAGGCCAGGCGATGGGAGGACAAGGGGGGTGGCGAGATAGGAAAGGGGGGCGCGAGCGGCCAAAGGCAAAACCGGGACCAAGGGGGGGCCTCGCGCCAGAAGGGAGGGCGCGCAAGGCCAGGCCAGGCAAGGCCAGGCCAGGGGAGGGGGAGAGAGCCGGCGCGAGGGCAAGAGGGGAGGGGCCAAGACGGGGAAAAGGGGGGGAACACCGGGCCGTCCCGTGGCGGGGCCGGTGGGGCCAGAGAGTCCAAAGCCACAAGAAGAACAAGAAGAAGAAGAGGAAGAAGAAGAAGAAAAAGAAGAAGACTCCTCCGCTGGCTCCTGCTCCTCCTCCTACGCATCCTGCTGGTCGAGGCAAGGGAGGAGGAGGTTGGGGAGGCCAGCCGGTCCGGCGGGGCCAGGCTCTCCAGCCGCTCGGGGCGGGACCCTGCCCCGGCGGCGGCGGCGGCGGCGACGACGACAGTGAGGGCGACTCGAAGGGTACGGCGCCCCCCGCCCCCCCGACTCACGTGCAGGTGCTCTCCATCTTTTCCCACTAAGGTCGGTGTGGCCCCGCCGAGGGGCGGGCAGCATCCTGCAGCGTCGGGCCCGGGTGGGCCGGAGCGGTGCCGCCGACAGGCCCCACCGTGGTTCGGGCCTGGGAGGGCAAGAGAAACAAACGCCAGAGTGAGCCAGCCAGCCAGCCACCCAGCGAGCCAGCTCCCACCTCCGGCCGAGCTGCGGGGCCCCTGCCGGCCCGCCCGCCCTCCCTGGGGGCCACGGTTCAGTGGCCTAGGTGCCGCGACATCCGTGACCATCAGCCAGCCCCGCCCCACCCGGTCCCGCCCCCCCCCGCCAGCCCTGAAAGGGGACCAGCTGGGCGGGGAAGCGGCAGGGTCTCCTCGGGGGCCGGGGCTGGCCTGGGGCGGGGAGGGTGGCGGGGCTTGCGGTGCTGCGCCTGTCCCTGGCCGAGCGGACTGGACTGGCCGGCCGCAAGGAGCCCGGACCCTCGTGATCCCGGAAGGGGCCTGCGTCTCATTCCGTGGCTTCCCCCACTACCACTCACCCAGGCAGACACACCACCCCCGGCAGGGGGGTCAGATCCTGGGAGAACACCGATGAGCCTCCAATCCCGGGAGCGGCACCGGGCCCCCGACCGGGGGCCGACGGGGCCCCGTAATGGGGCGACGCCCAGTCCCCCACAGCGCACAGGTGGCGGGGAGGGGCGGGGGGCCTGGGCCCATGGGGAGGCGAGGGCCACCAGGGAGGCCCGTAGCAACGGTCAGGCCCGGTCGGACCCAGGAGCCTGAGGGAGACGGGTCGGCCGGGAGGAGAAGGCGAGACGGGGAGAAGAAAAAAAAGCGGGAGGCGAAGGGAGACGGGCGGGGGGCTGGGGGGAAAGTGGGGGCCGGGGACAGAGTGGGGCCGGGCGCCAAAAGGACGGGAGGGGGAAGGGGGAGGCCGGGAGGAGAAAGGGGGCCGAGGGCAAAAGGTGGGGCCGGGAAGCCAGCTGACGGGCCACAAAAAGGGGGACTTAGGACAAAGGGGGAGGCCCGGAGAAAAAGGACCGCGGCGACAGAAGGCCGGGCCCTGGAACAGAGGTCGGCGAAAGGAAAAGTCCCGACGAGGGGATAAGGGGGTGGGTGTTGAGGCGACAAGGGGACGGGGCCGGGAAAGGGGAGGCCAACAGCCGAGGGGAGGCCCGGACACAAAACGGAGCAGCCGAGGAGCAAAGGGGTCACCGGGAGCAGAGGTTGGGCCGGGAGCAAAGGTCGGACCCGCAGAAAAGGTTAGGCCAGAAGAAAGGGTCAGACCCGCAGAAAACGGTCAGGCCGGAAGAAAAGGTCAGGTCGGGAGCCCAGGTCAGGCCGGAAGCAGAGGTTTAGCCGGCAGAAAAAATTGGGACGGGAGCAAAGGTCGGCCCGGGGGCAGAGCTTTAGCCGGGAGCAGCGGTTTGCCCGGGAGCAAAGTTGGGGCTGGGAGCAGAGGCTGGACCCGCAGAAAAGTTTAGGCTGGAAGAAAAGCTCAGGTCGGGTGCACAGGTGAGGCCGGTAGCCGAGGTGGGGCCGGGAGCAAACGCCACAACCGCAGAAAAGGTCAGGCCGGGAGTAAAGGTCAGGCCCGCAATAAAGTTAGGCCGGAAGAAAAAGGTCAGGTCGGGAGCACAGGTCAGGCCGGGAGCAGAGGTGGGACCGGGAGCAAAGGTCAGACCCGCCAAAAAGGTTAGGCCAGAAGAAAAGGGCAGGTCGGGAGCCCAGGTCAGGCCGGAAGCAGAGGTTTAGCCGGCAGAAAAGATTAGGACGGGAGCAAAGGTAGGGCCAGGAGCAGAGGTTTCGCCGGGAGCAGAGGTTTGGCCAGGAGCAAAGGTGGGGCTGGGAGCAGAGGCCAGACCCGCAGAAAAGGTTAGGCCGGAAGAAAAAGGTCGGGCCGGAGGAAAAGGTTTGGCCGGTAGGAAAGGGCAGGCTGGGAGAAAAGGGCAGACGCGCAGAAAAGGTCCGGCCGGGAACTCAGGACCGACGGGGAGAATAGGTGGGGTGAGCTGGGGACCGACCCAGGGGAGGAGAGGGAGCCCGGGGAGGGCAGGGGCCAAGACGAGCCGGGGGGGGGGGGCAAGGGGAGGCCAGCAGCTGAAACGGGGTGGCGGCGGCCAGGCCCGAGGGGGAGGGCCGGAGCCGAGGGCAGCGGGCGCTCCGGGAAGACCGGAGGCCGGGGACCAAGCAGAGGCCAGGCAGACGGCAGGTCCCAAGAGCCTGCCCTGGCAGCGTTGGCGGCGGGGGCGGCGGGGGTGCCTCCGAGGGTGCGGCACCGCCCCACCCCCCAACGACTCACCTGCAGTTCCTCTCCTCCTCCCGTGGCGGAGTTCGCGGCCCAAAGTCGGGGTGGCCCCGCCGAGGGGCGGGCAGCAGCCTCCAGCGACGGGCCCGGGGGGGCCGGGGCAGCGCTGCCGGCCGGCCCCACCGCGGTTCGGTCCTAGCAGGGCAAGAGAAATAAATGCCAGGGTGAGCCAGCCAGCCAGCTTCCACCTCCGGCCTAGCTGCGGGGCCCCTGCCCGCCCACCCGCCCTCCCTCGCGCCCGTGGTTCCGGGGCCTAGGCCCCGTGGCACCCATGGCAATAAGCCGCGCCCGCCCCCCCTCAGCCCGGAAAGGGGGCCAGCTGGGCGGGGGATCGGCAGGCTCTCCTCAGGGGTCCGGGCCGGCCTGGGGCGGGGAGGGCGGAGGGGGTTGGGGTGCTGCGCCGTCCCCAGCCGAGCGGATCGGACCGGCCGGCTACATGGAGCCCGGACCCCCGGGGTACCGGGAGGGGCCTCCGTCTCATCCCGCGGCTTCCCCCGCCCCCCCACCCAGGCAGACACACCCCCCTCCGCCGCCCCACGCCCCGCCGCCTGGGGTGGCAGCGCAGCGGCCACTCAGGGTGCGGGCCGAGGCGGGAGGGAGGTCGGACCCCAGGAGAAGACCGACGAGCCTCCAAGCCGGGGAGCGGCACCGGGCACCCGACGGGGGGCTGACAGGGGCCCCACAATGGGGCGGTGCCCAGTCCGCCACAGCGCACAGCTGGCGGGGTTGGGGGGCCTGGGCCCATGGGGAGGCGAGGGCCACCGGAGAGGCCCGTGGCAACGGTCAGGCCCGGGCAGACCCGGGAGACTGAGGGAGACGGGTCGGCCGGGAGGAGAAGGCGAGACGGGGAGAAGAAAAAAAACGGGGGGCGTGGGGAGACGGGTTGGGGGGCTGGGGGGAAGGTGGGGCTCTGGGACAGAGTGGGGCCGGGCGCCAACAGGACGGGGAGGGGGAAGGGGGAAGCCGGGAGGAGAAAGGGGGCCGAGGGCAAAAGGTGGGGCCGGGAAGCCAGCTGACGGGCCGCGAAACGGGGGACCTAGGACAAAGGGGGAGGCCCGGAGAAAGGGGGCCGCGGCGAAAAAAGGCCGGGCCCGGGAACAGGGGTCGGCGAGAGGAAAAGGTCCGACGAGGGGTAAGGGGGGTGGGGGGGGGGCGAGGCGACGAGGGGACAGGACCTGGAAAGGGGAGGCCCACAGCCGAGGAGGGGCCCGGACACAAAACGGAGCAGCCGAGGGGCAAAGGGTACACCGGGAGCAGAGGTTGGGCCGGGAGCAAAGGTCAGACCCGCAGAAAAGATTAGGCCGGGAGCAAAGGTCAGACCCGCAGAAAAGGTTAGGCCGGAAGAAAAGGTCTGGTCGGGAGCAAAGGGCGGGGCGGGGGCAGAGGTTTAGCCAGGAGGAAAGATCAGGCCGGGAGCAAAGGGCGGGCCGGGGGCAGAGGTTTAACCGGGAGCAGAGGTTTAGACGGGAGAAAGATGGGGCTGGGAGCAAAGGGCGGGCCGGGGGCAGAGGTTTAACCGTGAGCAGAGACTTAGCCGTGAGAAGAGATGAGGCCGGGAGCAAAGGTCGCGCCGGGAGCAGAGGCCAGACCCGCCCAAAGGGTCAGGCCGAAGAAAAAGGTCGGGCGGAGGAAAAGGTCTGGCCGCGAGCAGAGGTTTGGCCAGGAGAAAAGACCAGGCCGGGAGCAAAGGGCGGGCCGGGGGCAGAGGTTTAACCGGGAGCAGAGGTTTAGCCGGGAGAAAAGATCAGGCCGGGAGCAAAGGGCGGGCCGGGGGCAGAGGTTTAGCCAGGAGAAAAGATCCGGTCGGAAGCAAAGGGTGGGCCGGGGGCAGAGGTTTCACCGGGAGAAAAGATCAGGCCGGGAGCAAAGGGCGGGGCGGGATCAGAGGTTTAGCCGGGAGCAGAGGTTTAGCCGGGAGAAAAGATCAGGCCGGGAGCAAAGGGCAGGCCGGGGGCAGAGGTTTAGCCAGGAGAAAAGATCCGGTCGGAAGCAAAGGGTGGGCCGGGGGCAGAGGTTTCACCGGGAGAAAAGATCAGGCCGGGAGCAAAGGGCGGGGTGGGAGCAGAGGTTTAGCCGGGAGCAGAGGTTTAGCCGGGAGAAAAGATCAGGCCGGGAGCAAAGGGCAGGCCGGGGGCAGAGGTTTAACCGGGAGCAGTGGTTTAGCCGGGAGAAAAGATCAGGCCGGGAGCAAAGGGCGGGGTGGGGGCAGAGGTTTAACCCGGAGCCGAGGTTTAGCCGGGAGAAAAGATCAGGCCGGGAGCAAAGGGCGGGCCGGGGGCAGAGGTTTAACCGGGAGCAGAGGTTTAGCCGGGAGAAAAGATCAGGCCGGGAGCAAAGGGCGGGCCAGCGGCAGAGGTTTAACCGGGAGCAGAGGTTTGTCCGGGAGAAAAGATCAGGCCGGGAGCAAAGGGATACCCGCAGAAAAGGTGGGGCCGAGAGCCAAGGTCAGGCCCGCAGGAAAGGTTAATACAGAATAAAAAGGTCAGGTGTGGCGCACAGGTCAGGCCGCGGGCAGAGGTTTAGCCGGGAGAAAACATCAGGCCGGGAGCAGAGGGCGGGCCGGGGGCAGAGATTTAGCTGGGAGAAAACATCAGGCCAGAAGAAAAGATCAGGCCGGGAGCACAGGGCAGGCCGGGAACAGAGGTTTAGCTGGGAGGAAAGATTAGGCCTGGAGCAAAGGGCGGGCCGGGGGCAGAGGTTTAACCGGGAGCAGAGGTTTAGACGGGAGAAAGATGGGGCTGGGAGCAAAGGGCGGGCCGGGGGCAGAGGTTTAACCGTGAGCAGAGATTTAGCCGTGAGAAGAGATGAGGCCGGGAGCAAAGGTCGCGCCGGGAGCAGAGGCCAGACCCGCCCAAAGGGTCAGGCCGGAAGAAAAAGGTCGGGCGGAGGAAAAGGTCTGGCCGCGAGCAGAGGTTTGGCCAGGAGAAAAGACCAGGCCGGGAGCAAAGGGCGGGCCGGGGGCAGAGGTTTAACCGGGAGCAGAGGTTTAGCCGGGAGAAAAGATCAGGCCGGGAGCAAAGGGCGGGCCGGGGGCAGAGGTTTAGCCAGGAGAAAAGATCCGGTCGGAAGCAAAGGGCGGGCCGGGGGCAGAGGTTTCACCGGGAGAAAAGATCAGGCCGGGAGCAAAGGGCGGGGCGGGAGCAGAGGTTTAGCCGGGAGCAGAGGTTTAGCCGGGAGAAAAGATCAGGCCGGGAGCAAAGGGCGGGCCGGGGGCAGAGGTTTAGCCAGGAGAAAAGATCCGGTCGGAAGCAAAGGGCGGGCCGGGGGCAGAGGTTTCACCGGGAGAAAAGATCAGGCCGGGAGCAAAGGGCGGGGCGGGAGCAGAGGTTTAGCCGGGAGCAGAGGTTTAGCCGGGAGAAAAGATCAGGCCGGGAGCAAAGGGCAGGCCGGGGGCAGAGGTTTAACCGGGAGCAGTGGTTTAGCCGGGAGAAAAGATCAGGCCGGGAGCAAAGGGATACCCGCAGAAAAGGTGGGGCCGAGAGCCAAGGTCAGGCCCGCAGGAAAGGTTAATACAGAATAAAAAGGTCAGGTGTGGCGCACAGGTCAGGCCGCGGGCAGAGGTTTAGCCGGGAGAAAACATCAGGCCGGGAGCAGAGGGCGGGCCGGGGGCAGAGATTTAGCTGGGAGAAAACATCAGGCCAGAAGAAAAGATCAGGCCGGGAGCACAGGGCAGGCCGGGAACAGAGGTTTAGCCGGGAGGAAAGATTAGGCCTGGAGCAAAGGGCGGGCCGGGGGCAGAGGTTTAACCGGGAGCAGAGGTTTAGACGGGAGAAAGATGGGGCTGGGAGCAAAGGGCGGGCCGGGGGCAGAGGTTTAACCGTGAGCAGAGATTTAGCCGTGAGAAGAGATGAGGCCGGGAGCAAAGGTCGCGCCGGGAGCAGACGCCAGACCCGCCCAAAGGGTCAGGCCGGAAGAAAAAGGTCGGGCGGAGGAAAAGGTCTGGCCGCGAGCAGAGGTTTGGCCAGGAGAAAAGACCAGGCCGGGAGCAAAGGGCGGGCCGGGGGCAGAGGTTTAACCGGGAGCAGAGGTTTAGCCGGGAGAAAAGATCAGGCCGGGACCAAAGGGCGGGCCGGGGGCAGAGGTTTAGCCAGGAGAAAAGATCCGGTCGGAAGCAAAGGGCGGGCCGGGGGCAGAGGTTTCACCGGGAGAAAAGATCAGGCCGGGAGCAAAGGGCGGGGCGGGAGCAGAGGTTTAGCCGGGAGAAAAGATCAGGCCGGGAGCAGAAGTGTGGCAGGGAGAAAAGGTGGGGCTGGGAGAAAAGGTGGGGCCGGGAGAAAAGGTCAGGGAGGGAGCAAAGGTCAGACGCGCAGAAAAGGTTAATCCAGAAGAAAAAGGTCAGGTCGGGAGCACAAGTCAGGCCGGGAGCAGAGGTTTGTCTGGGAGAAAAGATCCGGTCGGAAGCAAAGGGCGGGCCGGGGGCAGAGGTTTGTCCGGGAGCAGAGGTTTGGCCGGGAGAAAAGACCAGGCCGGGAGCAGAGGGCGGGCCGGGGGCAGAGATTTAGCCGGGAGAAAACATCAGGCCAGAAGAAAAGATCAGGCCGGGAGCAAAGGGCGGTCCGGGGGCAGAGGTTTAACCGGGAGCAGAGGTTTAGCCGGGAGAAAAGATCAGGCCGGGCGCAAAGGGCGGGCCGGGGGCAGAGGTTTAGTGAGGAGAAAAGATCAGGCCGGGAGCAAAGGGCGGGGCGGGAGCAGAGGTTTAGCTGGGAGAAAAGATCAGGCCGGGAGCAAAGGGCGGGCCGGGGGCAGAGGTTTAGCCAGGAGAAAAGATCAGGCCGGGAGTAAAGGGCGGGGCGGGAGCAGAGGTTTAGCCGGGAGAAATGATCAGGCAGGGAGCAAAGGGAGACCCGCAGAAAAGCTTAGGCCGGAAGAAAAGGTCAGGTCGGGAGCACAGGTCAGGCCAGGAGCAGAGGTTTAGCCGGGAGAAAAGATCAGGCCTGGAGCAAAGGGCGGGCCGGGGGCAGAGGTTTAACCGGGAGCAGAGGTTTAGCCGGGAGAAAAGATCAGGCCGGGAGCAAAGGGTGGGCCGGGGGCAGAGGTTTAACCGGGAGCAGAGGTTGGGCCGGGAGCAGAGGTTTAACCCGGAGAAAAGATCAGGCCGGGAGCAAAGGGCGGGCCGGCGGCAGAGGTTTAACCGGGAGCAGAGGGTTTAGCCGGGAGAAAAGATCAGGCCGGGGGCAAAGGGAGGGCCGGGAGCAGAGGTTCAGCCAGGAGAAAAGATCCGGTCGGAAGCAAAGGGCGGGCCGGGGGCAGAGGTTTCACCGGGAGAAAAGATCAGGCAGGGAGCAAAGGGCGGGGCGGGAGCAGAGGTTAAGCCGGGAGAAAAGATCAGGCCGGGAGCAGAAGTTTGGCAGGGAGAAAAGGTGGGGCTGGGAGAAAAGGTGGGGCCGGGAGAAAAGGTCAGGGCGGGAGCAAAGCTCAGACGCCCAGAAAAGGTTAATCCAGAAGAAAAAGGTCAGGTCGGGAGCACAAGTCAGGCCGGGAGCATAGGTTTGTCTGGGAGAAAAGATCCGGTCGGAAGCAAAGGGCGGGCCGGGGGCAGAGGTTTGTCCGGGAGCAGAGGTTTGGCCGGGAGAAAAGACCAGGCCGGGAGCAGAGGGCGGGCCGGGGGCAGAGATTTAGCCGGGAGAAAACATCAGGCCAGAAGAAAAGATCAGGCCGGGAGCAAAGGGCGGTCCGGGGGCAGAGGTTTGACCGGGAGCAGAGGTTTAGCCGGGAGAAAAGGTCAGGCCGGGAGCAAAGGGCGGGCCGGGGGCAGAGGTTTATCCAGGAGAAAAGATCAGGCCGGGAGCAAAGGGCGGGGCGGGAGCAGAGGTTTAGCTGGGAGAAATGATCAGGCAGGGAGCAAAGGGAGACCCGCAGAAAAGCTTAGGCCGGAAGAAAAGGTCAGGTCGGGAGCACAGGTCAGGCCAGGAGCAGAGGTTTAGCCGGGAGAAAAGATCAGGCCTGGAGCAAAGGGCGGGCCGGGGGCAGAGGTTTAACCGGGAGCAGAGGTTTAGCCGGGAGAAAAGATCAGGCCGGGAGCAAAGGGTGGGCCGGGGGCAGAGGTTTAACCGGGAGCAGAGGTTGGGCCGGGAGCAGAGGTTTAACCCGGAGAAAAGATCAGGCCGGGAGCAAAGGGCGGGCCGGCGGCAGAGGTTTAACCGGGAGCAGAGGGTTTAGCCGGGAGAAAAGATCAGGCCGGGAGCAAAGGGAGGGCCGGGAGCAGAGGTTTAACCGGGAGCAGAGGTTTAGCCGGGAGAAAAGATCAGGCCGGGAGCAAAGGGAGACCCGCAGAAAAGGTGGGGCCGGGAGCAAAGGTCAGGTGCGCCGAAAAGGTTAATCCAGACGAAAAAGGTCAGGTCTGGAGCACAGGTAAGGCCGCGGGCAGAGGTTTAGCCGGGAGAAAAGATCAGGCCGGGAGCAAAGGGCAGGCCCGCAGAAAAGGTTAGGCCGGAAAATAAGGTCAGGTCGGTAGCACAGGACAGTCCGGGAGCACAGGTTGAGCCGGGAGGAAAGATTAGGCCGGGACCAAAGTCGGGCCGGGAGCAGAGGTTTAGCCGGGAGCAGAGGTTTGGCCGGGAACAAAGGTGGGGCCAGGAGGAGAGGCCAGCCCCGCAGAAAAGGTCAGGCCGAGAGCAAAGGTCAGGCCCGCGGAAGAGGTTTAGCTGAGAGAAAAGGTCAAGCAGGGAGCAGAGGTTTGGTCTGGAGAAAAGGTGGGGCCGGGAGCAAATGTCAGGCCCGCAGATAAGGTTAATCCGGAAGAAAAAGGTCAGGTCGGGAGCACAGGTCAGCCTGGGAATAGAGGTTTAGCCGGGAGAAAAGATCAGGCGGGGAGCAAAGTTCCGGCCGGGAGCAGAGGTTTGGCCGGGAGCAAAGGTCGGGCCAGGAGCACAGGTTTAGCCAGGAGCGAAGGTTTGGACGGGAGGAAAGATAAGGCCGGGAGCAAAGGGCAGACCCGCAGAAGAGGTTTAGCTGAGAGAAAGGGTCAGGCCGGGAGCAGAGGTGTGGCCGGGAGCAGAGATTTTGCCGGGAGAAAAGGTGGCGGGGGGAGAAATGGTCGAGCCGGGACCAAAGGGCGGGGCGGGAACAGAGGTTTAGCCGGGAGCAGAGGTTTGGCCGGGAGAAAAGATCAGGCCGGGAGCAAAGGTCCGGCCGGGAGCACAGGTTTAGCCGGGAGCAGAGGTTTGGACGGGAGGAAAGATCAGGCCGGGAGCAAAGGGCAGACCCGCAGAAGAGGTTTAGCTGAGAGAAAAGGTCAGGGCGGGAACAGAGGTTTGGTCGGGAGCAAATGGGGCCGGGAGCAGAGACCAGACCCGCAGAAAAGGTCAGGCCTGGAGCAAAGGTCAGGCCCGCAGAAGAGGTTTAGCTGAGAGAAAAGGTCAGGCCGGGAGTAGAGGTTTGGCCGGGAGAAAAGGTGGGGCCGGGAGCAAAGGTCGGGCCCGCAGAAAAGGTTAATCCAGAAGAAAAAGTTCAGGTCGGGAGCACAGGTCAGGCTGGGATCAGGGGTTTAGCCGGGAGAAAAGATTAGGCGGGGAGCAAAGGTCGGGCCGGGAGCAGAGGTTTGGCCGGGACCAGAGGTTTGGCTGGGAGAAAAGGTGGGGCGGGGAGAAAAGGTCGCGCCGGGAGCAAAGGGCGGGCCGGGAACAGAGGTGTAGCCTGGAGCAGAGGTTTGGCCGGGAGAAAAGATCAGGCCGGGAGCAAAGGGCGGGCCGGGGGCAGAGGTTTTCCCGGGAGCAGAAGTTTAGCCGGGAGAGAAGATCAGGCCGGGAGCAAAGGGCGGGCCGGGAGCAGAGGTTTAACCAGGAACAGAGGTCTAGCAGGGAGAAAAGATCAGGCCGGGAGCAAAGGGCGGGCCGGGAGCAGAGGTTTAGCCGGGAGCAGACGTTTGGCCGGGAGAAAAGTCAGGCCAGGAGAAAAGGTCAGGCCAGGAGAAAACATCAGGCCGGGTGCAAAGGGCGGGCCGGGGGCAGAGGTTTAACCGGGAGCAGAGGTTTAGCCGGGAGAAAAGATCAGGCCGGGAGCAAAGGGCGGGCCGGGGGCAGAGGTTTAACCGGGAGCAGAGGTTTAGCCGGGAGAAAAGATCAGGACGGGAGCAAAGGGAGTGCCGGGGGCAGAGGTTTAACCGGGAGCAGAGGTTTAGCCGGGAGAAAAGATCAGGACGGGAGCAAAGGGCGGGCCGGGGGCAGAGGTTTAACCGGGAGAAAAGATCCGGTCGGAAGCAAAGGGCAGGCCAGGGGCAGAGGTCAGGCCGGGAGAAAACATCAGGCCGGAAGAAAGGATCAGGCCGGGAGCAAAGGGCGGGCTGGGGGCAGAGATTTAGCCGGGAGAAAACATCAGGCCCGAAGAAAGGATCAGGCCGGGAGCAAAGGGTGGGCCGAGGGCAGAGAATTAGCCGGGAGAAAACATCAGGCCGGAAGAAAGGATCAGGCCGGAAGCAAAGGGCGGGCCGGGGGCAGAGGTTTAGCCAGGAGAAAAGATCCGGTCGGAAACAAAGGACGGGCCGGGGTCAGAGGTTTAACCGGGAGAAAAGACCAGGCCGGGAGCAAAGGGAGACCCGCAGAAAAGGTGGGGCTGGGAGCAGAGGTTTAGCCGGGAGAAAAGATGGGGCTGGGAGCAAATGGCGGGCCGGGGGCAGAGGTTTAGCCAGGAGAAAACATCAGGCCGGGAGCAAAGGGCGGGCCAGCGGCAGAGGTTTAGCCAGGAGAAAACATCAGGGCGGGAGCAAAGGGCGGGCCAGCGGCAGAGGTTTAACCGGGAGCAGAGGTTTGTCCGGGAGAAAAGATCAGGCCGGGAGCAAAAGGAGACCGGCAGAAAAGGTGGGGCCGAGAGCCAAGGTCAGGCCCGCATGAAAGGTTAATACAGAATAAAAAGGTCAGGTCTGGAGCACAGGTCAGGCTGCGGGCAGAGGTTTAGCCCGGAGAAAACATCAGGCCGGGAGCAGAGGGCGGGCCGGGGGCAGAGATTTAGCCGGGAGAAAACATCAGGCCGGAAGAAAAGATCAGGCCGGGAGCAAAGGGCGGGGCGGGGGCAGAGGTTTCACTGGGAGAAAAGATCAGGCCGGGAGCAAAGGGCGGGGTGGGGGCAGAGGTTTAGCCAGGAGAAAAGATCAGTCCGGGAGCAAAGGGCGGGCCGGGGGCAGAGGTTTAAACAGGAGCAGAGGTTTGGACGGGAGAAAGATGGGGCTGGGAGCAAAGGGCGGGCCGGGGGCAGAGGTTTAACCGGGAGCAGATATTTAGCCGGGAGAAGAGATCAGGCCGGGAGCAAAGGTCACGCCGGGAGCAGAGGCCAGACCCGCTCAAAAGGTCAGGCCGGAAGAAAAAGGTCGGGCGGATAAAAGGTCTGGCCGCGAGCAGAGGTTTGGCCGGGAGAAAAGACCAGGCCGGGAGCAAAGGGCGGGCCGGGGGCAGAGATTTAGCCGGGAGAAAACATCAGGCCAGATGAAAAGATCAGGCCGGGAGCAAAGGGCGGTCCGGGGGCAGAGGTTTAACCGGGAGCAGAGGTTTAGCCGGGAGAAAAGATCAGGCCGGGAGCAAAGGGCGGGCCGGGGGCAGAGGTTTAGCCAGGAGAAAAGATCCGGTCGGAAGCAAAGGGCGGGCCGGGGGCAGAGGTTTAACCGGGAGCAGAGATTTAGCCGGGAGAAGAGATCAGGCCGGGAGCAAAGGGTGGGCCAGGGGCAGAGGTTCAACCGGGAGCAGAGGGTTAGCCGGGAGAAAAGATCAGGCCGGGAGCAGAAGTTTGGCCGGGAGAAAAGGTGGGGCCGGGAGAAAAGGTGGGGCCGGGAGAAAAGGTGGGGCCGGGAGAAAAGGTCAGGGCGGGAGCAAATGTCAGACGCGCAGAAAAGGTTAATCCTGAAGAAAAAGGTCAGGTCGGGAGCACAAGTCAGGCCGGGAGCAGAGGTTTGTCTGGGAGAAAAGATCCGGTCGGAAGCAAAGGGCGGGCCGGGGGCAGAGGTTTGTCCGGGAGCAGAGGTTTGGCCGGGAGAAAAGACCAGGCCGGGAGCAAAGGGCGGGCCGGGGGCAGAGATTTAGCCGGGAGAAAACATCAGGCCAGAAGAAAAGATCAGGCCGGGAGCAAAGGGCGGTCCGGGGGCAGAGGTTTAACCGGGAGCAGAGGTTTAGCCGGGAGAAAAGATCAGGCCGGGAGCAAAGGGCGGGCCGGGGGCAGAGGTTTAGTCAGGAGAAAAAATCAGGCCGGGAGCAAAGGGCGGGGCGGGAGCAGAGATTTAGCCGGGAGAAAAGATCAGACCGGGAGCAAAGGGCGGGCCGGGGGCAGAGGTTTAACCGGGAGCAGAGATTTAGCCGGGAGAAGAGATCAGGCCGGGAGCAAAGGGCGGGCCAGGGGCAGAGGTTCAACCGGGAGCAGAGGTTTAGCAGGGAGAAAAGATCAGGCCGGGAGCAGAAGTTTGGCCGGGAGAAAAGGTGAGGCCGGGAGAAAAGGTGGGGCCGGGAGAAAAGGTCAGGGCGGGAGCAAAGGTCAGATGCGCAGAAAAGGTTAATCCAGAAGAAAAAGGTCAGGTCGGGAGCACAAGTCAGGCCGGGAGCAGAGGTTTGTCCGGGAGAAAAGATCCGGTCGGAAGCAAAGGGCGGGCCGGGGGCAGAGGTTTGTCCGGGAGCAGAGGTTTAGCCGGGAGAAAACATCAGACCGGGAGCAGAGGGCGGGCCGGGGGCAGAGGTTTAACCGGGAGAAAAGATCCGGTCGGAAGCAAAGGGCGGGCCGGGGACAGAGGTCAGGCCGGGAGAAAAGGTCAGGCCGGGAGAAAGGATCAGGCCGGGAGCAAAGGGCGGGCCGGGGGCAGAGATTTAGCCGGTAGAAAACATCAGGCCGGAAGAAAGGATCAGGCCGGGAGCAAAGGGCGGGCCGGGGGCAGAGGTTTAGCCAGGAGAAAAGATCCGGTCGGAAACAAAGGGCGGGCCGGGGGCAGAGGTTTAACCGGGAGAAAAGACCAGGCCGGGAGCAAAGGGTGGGCCGGGAGCAAAGGTCAGGTCCGCTGAAAAGGTTAATCCGGAAGAAAAAGGTAAGGTCGGGAGCACAGGTCAGGCTGGGAGCAGAGGTTTAGCCGGGAGAAAAGATGGGGCTGGGAGCAAATGGCGGGCCGGGGGCAGACGTTTAACCGGGAGCAGAGGTTTAGCCAGGAGAAAAGATCAAGCTGGGAGCAAAGGGCGGGCTGGGGGCGGAGGTTTAACCGGGAACAGAGGTTTAGCCGGGAGAAGAGATCAGGCCGGGAACAAAGGGCGGGCCGGGAGCAGAGGTTTAACCGGGAGCAGAGGTTTAGCCGGGAGAAAAGATCAGGCCGGGAGCAAAGGGCGGGCCGGGGGCAGAGGTTTAACCGGGAGCAGAGGTTTAGCCAGGAGAAAAGATCAGGCCGGGAGCAAAGGGCGAGCCGGGGGCAGAGGTTTAGCCGGGAGAAAAGATCAGGCCGGGAGTAAAGGGAGACCCGCAGAAAAGGTGGGGCCGGGAGCAAAGGTCAGGCCAGCAGAAAAGGTTAATCCAGAAGAAAAAGGTCAGGTCTGGAGCACAGGTCATGCCACGGGCAGAGGTTTAGCCGGGAGAAAAGACCAGGCCGGGAGCAAAGGGCAGGCCGGGAGCAGAGGTTTAGCCAGGAGAAAAGATCAGGCCGGGAGCAAAGGGAGTGCCGGGGGAAGAGGTTTAACTGGGAGCAGATGTTTAGCCGGGAGAAAAGATCAGGCAGGGAGCAAAGGGCAGGCCGGCGGCAGAGGTTTAACCGGGAGCATTGGTTTAGCCGGGAAAAAAGATCAGGCCGGGAGCAAAGGGAGACCTGCAGAAAAGGTGAGGCCGGGTGCAAAGGTCAGGCCCGCAGAAAAGGTTAATACAGAAGAAAAATGTCAGGTCTGGAGCACAGGTCAGGGCGGGAGCAGAGGTTTAGCCGGGAGAAAAGATCAGGCCGGGAGCAAAGGGCGGGCCGGGGGCAGAGGTTTCACCAGGAGCAGAGGTTTAGCCAGGAGAAATGATCAGGCCGGGAGCAAAGGGCGGGCCGTTGGCAGAGGTTTAACCGGGAGCAGAGGTTTAGCCGGGAGAAAAGATCAGGCCGGGAGCAAAGGGCGGGCCGGGGGCAGAGGTTTAGCCGGGAGAAAAGATCAGGCCGGGAGCATAGGGAGACCCGAAGAAAAGGTGGGGGC